>NW_002060952.1:1340392-1392497 GCF_000150275.1 Trichoplax adhaerens | reverse complement strand
CATGAGTTTGATTTGTGTAAAGTTGTTATTGGATTGTTGGACGATTTGTGTTGGTAGTTGGTGTGTATGAAGAAAGGCAAAAGGGTTGTATTGAATTGACGATGGGATTGCATGTTGGCAAGAAGAAGGGCAATGGGATTGTATTTTGAAATGGTTGTTTCTCTTTGTACAACTTACCTTTTTTAGACTTAGCGCCAATTTTTAATTTAGCAGGCCAAGTGATATGCGTCAAGGTATCTTCCATGATCTAAATAGAAGAGAAAGGAGACATGTTGAAAAGGATGGCATTGCACTAGCGATCAACATACGCTAAACAAGTGGAGTAGAGAGTGTTTTTTTGGTGGGGGGGGGGGCTATATTGATGATGATACATGACAACGATGACGATAGTCTAGTATGACTATGGTGTTGGCGAGCATTGTTGGCTAGATAATAATCTTCATTTTTACCTTTTTGAAGAATTTTTCACCCGATTCTATCGGACCATTGTCAGTAGCTAAAGTGCAATCAACATAAAAAGAAGATGGGCAAAGTCAGTTGTCGATAGATGTAGAGACAACAAGAATGAATCAAGTAGACGACAAGCAAGGAATTTGGATCAACAATGATAAACAAATTGCAACGAGTCAAAAATGAAAAAGGAGGACGGGCTTGATGATCTCTCTCTCTCTCTCTCTACCTTGTAACATCTGTTCCAGCTTTCTTCGATCAACCCGAAAACGCTCTTCCATTTCATCCCCGGTACGCGTCTCATCGTCTTCATTCTCTCTTTCATCACGATCGCTACTAGCATTGCTGCTGTGATCGCTTGCCACAGCAGCCATAGTCGACGTGCTTCGTCCAAATCTCCAAAATGCAACCCGATTTCGATACAAATGCAATCAAGCACAAAACCCTGCAATCATATCAATCTTGCTACAACCTTCTACGTTCTCTACTGATCGCCGATGCCGACATTCACTCACTATGGACCCTTGGCAAGGGGCATGCGTACTCCAGCCGACCGATCGGCTGGCTGGGATACCATGGGCTAGCGTGCAGTGTACTGTAGACTACAGTACGAATGGAATTGCTTTGTACTGTAGCCGAAACGGCTACGACTGCTCGTGCGTACTCCAGCTGGACGATCTGCTTGCTCTGCTGCAAGTCCAAATACAAACGCATTCAAGCACAAAACCCTGCAATCATATCAATCTTGCTACAACCTTCTACGTTCTCTACTGATCGCCGATGCCGACATTCACTCACTATGGACCCTTGGCAAGGGGCATGCGTACTCCAGCCGGCCGATCGGCTGGCTGGGATACCATGAGCTAGCGTGTAGTGTACTGTAGACTACAGTACGAATGGAGTTGCTTTGTACTGTAGCCGAACCGGCTACGACTGCTCGTGCGTACGATCTGCTTGCTCTAGTACCAAGTCCCGGGTGCAAGCCGATTTCAATACAAATGCAATCAAGCACAAAACCCTGCAATCATATCAATCTTGCTACAACCTTCTACGTTCTCTACTGATCGCCGTTGCCGACATTCACTCACTATGGACCCTTGGCAAGGGGCATGCGTACTCCAGCCGGCCGATCGGCTGGCTGGGGTACCATGGGCTAGCCGCTAGCGTACTTGAATGTACTCTACTGTCAAAACAACAACTTCCGAAAGAAAAGTCAACAGAATAGTGTAGCTTTGTACTGTATTTCAAACAACAACTTCCAAAAGAAAATTCAGCAGAATGGCGTAGCTTTGTACTGTAGCAGAATGGACTGGATGTACTCTACTGTCCTGGTACTGCCGCGGTCCAGTTGGACTGACTGCTACACTACAGTACAGTACAGTACTGTATACCAAAACAACGACTTCCGAAAGAAAAGTCAACAGAATGGTGTACTGTAGCTTTGTACTGTAGCAGAATGGACTTTTTTTATTCTACAGTACAGTACTGTCCAGGTACTGCAGCGGCCCAGTTAGACTGACTGCTACACTGTACCAAAACAACAACTTCCAAAAGAAAAGTCAACAGAATGGTGTAGCTTTGTACTGTAGCAGAATGGACTGTACCGCTCCACTGTCCAGGTACTGCAACGCCCAATTGGACTGACTGCTACACTATACCAAAACAACAACTTCCGAAAGAAAAGTCAGCACGATCACCGTCTCAATCCATTTCTGTACTGTACACTGTATACTGTACACAGTTGCATCATCCATTGAGCAATCGAGTATTTATTTATTTATTTATAATATGATTGATTTCTATTTATTTCCAAGAGTATTTTCTATTTTGCATGGCTAATAGTTTACTACCGCAATGGCAGGAAAACCCCCAAAAGAGTCCTGTACTGTAGTGTACACAAGTAGTACAGTATAGTAAACGACTCAACTGGAAACGTTGTACTGCACGCTCGTCTTTCTTCCGCAGGCTAAAAGAATCGGTCAGCAACAACCGTCACTTTTGCCTTGACTGTCGACGCCATAGGACTCTACTTCTTCTAGCCTTTTCCCAGTACATACAGTCATGACGAATAACTGATACAAAACTATCCATGCAACTGATCGACAAGGGTCTCTAGGATATCGTAGTGGAGTCAGTCAGGTGGTAACGGAAGTTTTGCAACATGGTGCCAACTGGAAAGATAGACTGACCACCTCACGGCCTGTTCAACCACTACCCTCAATAGACTAATAAATCAATGGATCAAATCAATCACAGTACAACAACTTTCCACTGTTTCCGTTGGCTTCCAACAATATCCCCCTAATATGGACTAGGCAATCTTGCAATCATTGCTATCGCACTAGCAACAAACATCTGGTGCGAGGAGACTACAACTCGGAGTGATTCGTCCTCCATGGAGACTTTCAATGCACACAATCAATCACCGACTTTCTGGTACAAAGTAGCACGGAGGACGAAAAGAAGACAACAAGGTCTTTTTCTAGTAGGCCATGAAAGTATACGCATACGCATCTATAATGTACAGTATATATATACACTTAGACAGGAAAAAACAAGAAATAACGATCACTATACTAGTGATACTCGTCAAAACATAAAAAAGCCTTTTCTTTTGCCTCTATGGAACGGACCAAACGATACAGGTCCTATCAATAGACAGAGAGTACATAACCAGACTACTCGAATAAATAGGGCAAATTCATGGAAAGCATCCTTGAAAGACACACACATGTCTTGCCAATGTTTTCCCCAAAAGTAGTCGTAGTCTATGCTCTACATCATTATCAGATCTGATCACTACATGTTTAGCAACTGTATCATGCTGCTGTGATACTAATGATATGTACTAGATACAGCACAGACTGAGTCAACAACGCGCTGTATTGTGGATTTGTGGTACGTGACTGACTACTGTAAAGTGTAAACAACTCCAATGGAGTCAGAAAAGTTCAGCTCACTAGGCTGTGGATAGCTAGCTGATGAATTAATGTACTGTAGTTGTACATTGTTCAACATGAATTAGACCTATTGCAATAGAACCAAAAAAGTTTATTTATTAAACTCATGTATGGTTAACATCGACAGGAATTGTTGCAACACAACTAAACAAAGGTATCCATCCAAGTAATGAATGAATATACTGCAAATAGACAAGGTCTAACGTCACATCAACTACATTTTGGATCAGGTTGAATTAAAATGCATAAAGTATGCCTAGCAATGATTGTTAATTCACATCCTATAGGTGCTATAATATCAAATATTCTGTCTCGTAGTTAAAATGGGATGACGGCAATCCCAATAATCAAAAAATCGCAAGTGATACAATAAAATAGAAGATGAATACAATATACTTTCAGAATGATACAACTTGACTTCTAACAGCCCACTAACTTGTATCTTGAGATACAAGATTCTAATAAATCTCCAATCTAAACTCTAAATGCTAATTCATTTGCTAGGATTTCAATCAACACCTAAATGAATGCAACAATCCATCAACTTCCAAACCTAATTGCTTGTACGTACACAACTATTACATCGTAACGTGTTGATAACTGCAAAATGTAGTAAGGAAATTAAAGTGATCTCATTTTCGGTCTTGATAATAGAATCGAAATAGTTTCGTGAGGAAATTGAATACATGGACTTTTGCAGTCAAAACATGAAAACAAAAAAAGGCATCGAATAACAAGAACAAATTCACAAGAATACTATCTAGACGTCACCATCACTGGATATCTATACATTTCAAAACTTAATTATTACATAATATTAAAATAAACATCCTACTGTATTACCGACAATCAACTTAATTTGACCCAGCAATAAAAAGTACTATTTAGTGTTAAAAACAAACCATGACAGCAATAATGAAAAACTGTCAAGGATAAGCCGCTACTACTGTAGGTGAACGCATATGCATTATTTCAATCAAGTTGAAAATCCCGACATTACCAATTCAGTTGTGACAAGGGAAAACTTATCACATCGATTTAGAGTTTTCCAGCAGCCTCCAATAGCTTTTTGATCTCGTTGAAGAGATACAACTGACTATCTACATTAAGCCTGCGAATTTGTCCCAACAGTCTAGCTGGATCTTCACTCCTACGTGAAAAGAAAGCAAACTATCTTGCTGCATCTTAACGTTGAAAACAATTTAGCTAGTCCATTCCACTAATTGCTGTACATACCTCAGAAATGAAAAATAATAAACATGGACGAAAGTTGAGGTAAGAAGTTGACAGTCAAATCTGTCCATTAGACCACCATGACCAGGAATAGCTTCAGAAAAATCCTATCAAAGGCAATGAAACGATATAATGATCGTAGTAACAAGCTTGTTGTCAATAACCAATTGCACTGTATTATGAACCCTTACCTTAACTTTAAATGCACGTTTAAAGCCACTAGCAAAGAAACCACCAAAAGGAGCTATTAAAGAACTAAATATAGAGAAAGCCAAAGTGTGCACTTGAAGGGGATACATAATGACGGTTTTGTAATATATTCCCACCTTGAACGTAATGTTATAAAGGCGATTCTTATTTTACAGCTTTCAAATCCACTAATTTTTATAACATAAAAATATTCTACAAACCAATTGTAGCAAACTCTGTATTTCAACTGGAATAGTATATTCTTTTAATCGAAAGGCATAGGACGGATCACACTCTAATCTAACCTTGTTCAGAGTGCTGTTATACTAAAAATTTTTGGGTCACATCAGTAACACAATTATTTCTTGCAAAAATGAAATCAATTGCCAGCAACCTTACCTTTACTGGACAAACAAAATATTGATATCGAGCTAAGAAGTTGGTAAACTGATAACGCAGAAATAGAATGTTAATATATGATATCTTTAAGTGAGAAAGTGACGACTAACTTGGTTAAAATTCTATTACAATTAGCTTCACATAAACTCACAAGGAAACCAAAAATCAATGTAGAAAATAGGGCACCAATGAATCCTTCCCAGGTTTTTTTGGGAGATAACTGAAACGAATTACATCACGCTTTACACTCACATAATTTCAATCACCTTAGACTCTTTGTTAACTGTTAAATATAATGAGTATTTTAGTTTCACAGCAACTTTAGATACCTTAATAAGAGGAGTACGACCAAAAAAGAATCCTATTGGTACAAACATGTAAAACAAATTTTAAGCGTGGACATTAAGGATTATCAAGTTGACGGTGCATAAAAGTACCAAAATTTCAATTCTTAATATATTTAAGCTAAAAAGTATTTACACCCTACCAAAAATGTACGCCATAATGTCATTACAAATAACCAGTGATACAGGTAATAAGAACCTATAACAGGTAGTACCATAATCTGATCAATACTGACAATCAATCATGTACGTCATTATTATAAGTAAGTTTGATTAAAAAAATCTTACCAAATTAGGCCTTCGAAAATATTTTGAATCATCAGATGGGATTGAGCAACCAAAAGTAATATGATTATATGAGTCCAACCAAACTAGAATTTAATCCAATAAAATTTAAGCTTAGCAAAAACGATGTTATTTCTTATCGGATTAAACAAGAAACAACAAACACATCGATATTACCAACTTGTAGTATATATCATTAAAATATATAATTACATACCAAAGCAAATTGCACCATGTAATATCCTTTCTTTAAGGTCAGTACAAACAAGACAAAACCTATATTACCATTATTTATCAAAATTAGGCCTCCAGTGTAAATAGGACAATCCTAACATTATCTTCGATCTCAAATATTCCAAAGACAGTTGCAATATGTGCCTTGTAGGAGCTACTTTAAATTGAATACATGCATGATACAGCAAGATACTTACAACACAAATACATCATAAACGAAATGAATCGATGATACGAAGCAAGCGGTTGCAAGATTTCATCCTTTTGAAGAAAATTTTGAAAATATTGGGATAAACTTTCACCATAAAGAAAGTAGTTTACGGTTGCAACAAATGACCTGGAGGGCAAGATAAGCAGTGTCAATTTTATCTTCAGTGCTCTATCTTTTTATGTTAGTAATAGTTCCATCACAGTAACTGTCAGTAGTTATGTATAATGTAACAATTCCAACACTATATCGCAATTGAAAGCAATTTCAGTCAATGAACTCACTAATACCACGCATTAGAGCTCCAACTAGTCAATTTAATAAAGTACTATACATCATAGAGTTATCCTGTTAGCTGTCAGGGCTAGCAACATCTGCTAAAATTTACACAAAAGATACTTCTTTACATGCTATAGTATCGTACTATATATTGTGGTAAATATAATTAGCTCACTTACCAACTTAGACTCCGGAAAAATGGTAAATTTTCCTCCCTGTATTTTTTATGGCCGACTGCAATAATTTCGTAAAAGCAGCGAATTTGGATGCACATTACCTATAGGTGAATGTAACACAACGCGTATATACCATAATGCATATCATCTATAAACAGGATAAATAAATTATCAATTTAAGCACAAATAATAGACGCCTACCATTAATGTTAAGCTGATAGGGCCAGCGTAAATAACAGCTGCAAATAGAGCAAGTAATATTAGCGTAAAAATTGTACGAATCCACCAATTCTTCCATCTAATAATTATAAAACGGCAAGAGACAGAAATTATTGATAATTTTAATAGGTAGAGTAACCAATTGTGAACAGCTAAAGCAGTAAAAGCCATCCAAGTTAGTAAGTCACATAATGAATTAAAATTATTACCGCGACGATTTGCCTTGTACAGCTGCGGACGAATTATCTTGGGATTGCTGCTGGGTTGCAGACTCATCGCCGGAATGGGCCTACAAATAAGAAATGAATTTAAAAACTAATTATTAGAGCACATACATGTAAGATCAACACTGCAAGCTGTGACCGAATTACTTTTTAAGGCTATATAATTGAGGAAAGGCAAAGTTACAAATATACTCTAGATAACGAAGAGGGAAAATGTACCAAATGATTAAGAGTAAATAGGGTTTAGTCTCGTGCGATCGGCTTCAAAGGCACTTTTAGACGATTCCCACTATACTTAGTGAACAGTTATCGAGATCAGCGTTTACGTATTATTTGCAGTTTGCTATAGTACAGTATCATAAAAGCTGCATTTATAACTTATTGTTTAGAGAGAGTAATGCTTGACACAAGTCGAGAAAATTCTTAGCTAGTTTAGTCGAAATGTCATCGGGACTCGTATTTTATACATTAATTATATATATATCGCAACAGATCTCACCAACGTTACCAAGTCCAGCTACTATTTGCTAAATATGCAATGTACAGTACTGTACTCGAGTCTAGGAGAAATTTTTAGATATTATTAATTGCAGCCGATTGCATTTTTGTCAGTACAGTTCGTTTGAATGCAATCGATTTCTAATGATTCTCATTTCCACGAATAACGCCATAAGCGTTACCCTGAAATTAATGCTTTTGGTTGCAGGCTATAACGTTTGTATAGAAAACTTTCAATTGCCAGTTTAATTAATAGACAGACTACCCACTTCATTACACAATAGACATAAACGCTTATAATTTTATATACATAATTGATACAGCCGCAAATTGTACTGTATCTTCATTCTGTAAGATTTTGAATATTTCTACTGTGCATTACTACTAATAACTTGGATGATTTTGCAAAGCTCATTACAAATAATCTAATCCCACTTAATGGTAAGGCATCGTACAAATTTTAAATTTAAATTACTGTTCAGATGATTTAAAATAAAAGAAATATGAAGAAGTAAACATACACCAAATATGAGCGCACCATCAACTGAATTTAAACACCTGCGCGGCATTGTACTGTACAAAATGTAAAATTATTACAAGCATAAGATTTTCTAACTAGCATAAATGAAAGAAAATACTATGATTATAATAATATGAACAAAGGTATGCTTCAGCGAACATTGTTATTACAGTCTTGATCACAGTACGAAGAAAAATTAAAATGCACGAATATACCAATTCCTGTTATTGCTATCATGCCAAATTGGCGAGAAAGATGAGTAACAAAGGGCATCTACCAAGATATTACAATGATAATTGATGATGAAATACATCATAATTTTTCAGTATTTGCCACTGACTTTAACAGTTAATTAATTGTAACGACCACAGCATTTTATGAGTAACTCGAAATCCGAATCAAGTGATTGATTGCTTATTCACCGTCATTAGTTATAAAACATAACGTACAAAAAGACGTACGGTTAGTGCATTAATTGCCGATTTAAGATTATTTTACGCTCAGTATCAAATGAAAATACTACAATAAGATTAGACTATATTGTATCACATGTGATGGAAAATATTTATTGTACGCAAACCCATGTCTTCATTTCTAAACTGATTTAAGGTTATAACCTAAGATTGGATTTTGCCTGGGTAATTTATACCCCATGATCAGCTTATAATTGATTTAAGTTTTTATTGTTCTCGAACATTCAACTGAGAATATGGACGTTGTTATGTGTGGAATTGTATTAATGATAAGATGTTATTAGTCGGATACATAATAGACGCCAAATATCAAATAATGTAGAGGCGAAACCCTAAAATCTAATAACATAGGTTTTGCAATATTTAAACGAGATTTTCTGTATTCGATCAAAAATAGCAAATAATATGTACATCTTCGCTGTACGGGTAGTTGTAAATGACGCCTAGTACAAGATACATCATTATTGATGTATGATGTGCAATAAGCCAGATGCAATTATGAGTAAGTTTACTCTGCAACTATCATAAAATGTTTCATGGGTTGAACTAGGACTCTGTCGAGCATGAATAGCTTATAAATCTACTGTAAGCGTATACAATATGTGTATTGTACTGTTGACGCGCTGTAAAAATGTTATGAGAAAATCTGTAACGAATACATTAAACGGATACGTATTAAAAACATTTGATGATAATAATAATGATTATAATCAACGCTCTGAAGATGTGCGTATGATTTGGCCATGTGTGTTGGCAATGCTATGTAGGCAAATTTAAATGTTCGTGCAGCAACTACTGCTTCTCAGTTTATCTGTCACATCGATATCAAACGTCTGTTATACCCTGTACGATTGTGAGTTTCCACTAATGCGTTCTACGATTTCTAATGGCTACTAATGTTATTGGGTATTCTAACTTATGAAATGATACTGAGAACTATAAAAGTTGAAGACTTCTAAGACTTGTGTAGGTCTATACTAACTTGAAAAAGATCAATTAAAGCCATCCAAATTCAATTACTCAGGCGGATAACACCGCAGTTCTATCTCATCAATACAACGATGTACGATATACTGATGCAATATACGCGTATATAAACAATCAAATCGATCCCGTCATTGGAACTCTCTTGCCATGAAAAACAACAAGACACCTAACCAGACTACAGAAAAAGTTGAATCATTCAATTGAATGCAGCATTGATCTGCCTTATGGTATAGCAATGCTGTATGTCAGTAAGTATGGTAAGATGAAAGGAATGTTCCATTTAGTTACTACAGCAGCAGCTTTGTCATGGACTACTAGAAGAAAACTAGATAGTCTTTTTGTAGTCCATGGCTTTATCCAGTAATATTATTATTATGCTATTTATTTAATACAGTATTTACAGCTCAATCATCTCTCGAATGCCGATATCACTCAATCACTACATTGTATGTAATCCATAGCGATACAGCGCCATACGGCACTTGCCGCTAATAAGGTAATCATTGACTTTAAAAGTAGAGAAAATAGGCATAGACCTGAAAAGACAAGTCTGAAGAAAAGTGTCAGAATAAAAATGAAGAAAGGATAGAGAACAGAGTTCAATTTAATTAATGTATGATAGCATGGAACTGCAAACAACATATGCATGGTCGCTTCAACTGAAAGCTGTCATCTTCTAGGCACCCTTAAGGCCTACTGTACGATAGTGTGTCGTTCATGGCTAATAGAGTCGATTGCGTGAATTATTAGTGAGTTATCGACGAGCTTTGCCTTGCGATGGGCATGGTTACTAACGGTTCAATAAACGCTGCAGTAATATAGAATGACAATAATAATAACAACCCCAATGCAGACAAGGCAAGTAGACAAAAGAAAGTAAATAATTGCAGTTGTATGACTACTAGCCGAAAGCGTCTTGCAGTTCACAACATGTCCATAACTGGCTGTGGAAAGGCTATTGTGGAGTTGAATCGATAGTGAGTTTCTTGCACACGAAAAATGGAACGCTATAACCGCTTACTCGATATTTGCATTCCGTTGTCGTAGGGCCACCCGTGAACACTCTTCAGTGTTGTTTTCGTGTACGCTCAACGCTCAATATTGTGGCAAAATCATCTCATTCTTGTTCATCAAAAGGGACAAGCAAAGCACAAGAATGAAGCAAAGCTACCAATAAGTCAAAATAATCCAATACTACAACGAAATAGCCGTGTAAAGTAATTCCTCAACAAAGATACAAAATAGAAAAGATTGCTTACATTTTCCTTGGCAGTATCGCCTTGAACTTTGCGTTGCTTAAGTTTCGTACCACCGTCTGACATTTTCAGACTTGATTAATATGAATTCAGCAACGACCAGCAAAAGAGGATAAGCTGATCTCGACAAGGAGGACACAAGTAGAGTCCAGCCGTACAGTATAAATATACTGTACGGCGTGCTGTACTGTACACTGTACACTGTGTGTGTTCAGGGTAAGGGAGTAGTCACGTGACTCGCGTACACGACAGTATACAGTACATATTGTACAATGTACAGTACACAGTACGTCCAGTACAATTACTGAGGGTGGTTGGAAAGTCATTTGATATTAGAAGATAATACTGTACCGTACAGTACAGTATGCTACATTGCTACTATAGTGTACAGTGTACAGTACAGTAGCATACACTCATAAAACACTGTAGCTAGGTCAGTTAGTTCATAGTCAGGAACTTACTGTAATACGCAAATGCATTTTACTGTACTGTACACTCAGTGTACAGCAGAGTCCGACATCTTGTAATTCTATTTTACTACCTATTGCAGAAACTGCTCTCCGCGTTCAAAAACTTGTTCTGAACCTTATGCCCCCCTAAAATAAAAATAAAATTGCTATTTAAGCTACGCTCAAGTTGAACATAGTTGAACATGTTCTTGAACCCTTTCCAGCTTTTTCCTTTATGTTGTCAACCATGTCATGAAATATTGTGATGAAAATAGATTGAAATAAATTGAATACCAAAACCTTTCCAAAACTAATTCCCTCATGCAGAATCATATGGCTGTATGCTTTTTTCATCTTCAAAAGGAAGGATTATGATTTTCGCATTCACTGTACCATCCTTGACAAGTATATCTCTCAAGTGCCACAATAAGAAGTTGAAGTTTTGGAGGCGATGGAGGAGCTGAACATCGATGTACACCTACTACATGTACTTCAGCTAAAAACAGATTGTCTGCTGTCCTGCATAGGGAATACATATCGCTGCAATGACCAACAGCATTATGCTGCAGCTTACAAAGTAGAGAGTTTTAGATGTGTACAGTACGCCATTTTAATGAAAAATGGTGCAGACGAAACGACTCCAGATAGCTATGACGATATGATGAAGCGTGTGAGAACCTCCAAGACCTTTATGACAAACAAATTAAACCTGCAGATCAAAGAATTTTATTTGATCGTTTTCAGGAAAGTCGGTTGAAGAAACTAAAGTACAGTTTTATAGAAGAGCCTGAACGTGATATCTCAGCTTCAATGGAGCACTTTTCCCTCATATTGGCTAGGAGATTGAAAAAAAATTCAACCCCTTAATGCGCTTACCAGCAATGAAAAGTCTTTTAAAAACAAGAGTTCATCTCAGCCATTCTTATCGGCAAGTTGGATATTTATTTATTGACATTTGGTCAGTGGTAAGGAGATCTCGCCTTATACTGCTGCATTTATAGTGCAGTATTATGGAAAAATCGATTCGGATGAGTGGAATAATAAAAGCGAAAACTGTAAAACTGCTGTAGAAAGAGGGCTAAGACGTTTAAAGGAAAGCCACTTTCCTATTGTGATAATAATTGGATCCTTTTCTAGATTACATTCTCCCTGACATTGACACTTCTTAATTTAGGAGACTTGCCATGTCTGTACCAGGGGGGAGGGTCTATCAATGAACTATTTGCATTACTGCAGCCAACATTCAGAAAATGGAGATTTTGGCTTTTGATAAGGGTAAAGAGCATCAAGATGCCTGTGAAGTAGCTCAGGCGAAATGTGGTGGAGGTATTTTCTAGAAATCGATTTCCGACGCGCTTTTGAAGTGCTTGAAACCACGCGCGATTATCCTCAAGATAGGAATAAAAGGCTTGCAAATCTGGCAATGCAATCTCAAGTGGGTTATTTCATGCACTCTCCAACAGTGATACTTTCTCTCTACTTCAAGAAAATTCTGGACATTACTCAAAAGAAAGTATGTTTCTGAAGAAAATTTTCATTTGACATATCTTCTGAGCCTAGTAATACCTACCAAGACATAGATGCAAGAAATTTTCTTCGATGCTGTTCAAACATCTAAGTTGTCGAAACGTAAAATCTCCCCATGTACAGTAGTTGGGCAAGTAAGACAAGGCACCATGGAAATGAACAGCTTTGTGAAACATGGACAATTTGAAAATTTCATCTTTTGAAAGTAGAAGCAACATTTGCTATCACCCCGGCGAAGCATTATCAATGAAGATAGCAATTTCTACCTAGTCCTAATAAACCCTCTTTAAATAATTCTAATAGAGTAATTTCTAGAAAAAGCAGATCAAAACTTAGGCTATCAATGAGTAAGAGACTTCACTTCAGGATTAAAAAAATATAAAGTTATAATAATTGTACCTGCACTTCTCTTGAAATTATAAAGTTCTATTGTAGAGGAAGCCTTTGAATATATAAAGTGTGGATTACAGTACGAGTACTACCGCCAGCTTACTTTTTAAAACTAACTACTGTTGTTATAAGTATAACAAAACCAATTATTTTCCGATTATATAAAGTGGTTACGTGACCATGTACGGTTTGCTAGTTCCTGATAACATATAGTTAAAATGGTTCACTGAAGAATGCTTTACGGATTTAGATTAAATTTCCCGGGGCTCCGTAGTTAGGGCTAAAAGCACTGTCAACTAGCCAGAGACAGAATGTCAATTCTCTGGGTAAAATCAAGGGCTACTAGAAAGCCTAGGTTTCTTTCTAGTAGTCCTTGATAAAATAAACAGTAGCCCTGGGAATTTGATGACGGGATAGACTACCAATGCTTATGCTAAGCTAATAACCAATCAAAACTTTACCACACTGGTATTGCACAGAATCAAACTTTTATTGCGAGTAAATAGTTTACAAATTAACTGAGGATGTCAGTATTAGACAGCAATTGGCTGTTTTCGAGATTAAAAAATCGCATCACCAGCAATGCTTCAATACACTGTACAGTATAGTGTATATATATACATATATAGTTGTCCAAAAACTTACAGCATATTTTAAAGTGACCATCGGAATACCATATTACGTAAAACCGATGATAATAACCCGTATAAAGTAGCAATTATTACAAAATATTTTACAAAAACATCTGCAATTTCTTCCGTAACTGTTAGCTTAACCAATCTTAAAGTATCAAGAATAACTCAGTGCAAGGCCATTCAATATGCAGGTAGCATTTTCTTATCTACCATAAAGGCAAGACGGCAGTACATTTTATAAATAAGAAAGATCGTATATTAAAAATATAGTAGAGTATCAAGAATAACTCAGTGCAAGGCCATTAAATACGCAGGTAGTATTTTCTTATCTACCATAAAGGCAAGACGGAAGTACATTTTATAAATAACAAAGTTCGCATATTGAAAATATTGTAGGGCATTACCTTCTAATTATATCATTTGCGCAGGTAATGCATATACATTTGTATTACTAATAGCGTTGCAATCATATCCGCAGGACATACCATTGCCTTTAAATTGCCAAGATGGTCATGGATAAAAATCACAATGTCTGATAGTTGCGAGTTGAGTGCTTTCAAAATATCAGTTACACTAAACACAAATTATATGTACTCTTATGAATAGATTAGATTTCAATAAATTATATTATTCATGTTTCTATGTTAATACTACTCTTTTCCATATCGTCGGAAAATAAATTTTTGCCATATTATATTTAAATAGTATAAGACGGTTCCACGATCGTGTACTGTGCCTTTGTAAAAGGTTCCACGACGTCTGTGGAAATAATGGAAAAACTGAGGATATCGAAATCTTTCTACTTCAAGGCCATGACTAAGAATCCTGCTTAGTAGTTCCCAATCCTCACCTCCCCATTTATACTTGTAAATTTTGGTGTTCATGCCACCAATACGATCAAAATCCGACTTATAGATTCCTACAATTCCATAAGATTGATCTTCCCAGTATCCATTAGGTCGGCTTGGACTGTAATTACAGTTTAATCTTAAAAAATAGGGCACAAAAGTTGTACGTCGTTCGACTGTTCTACGTCGGACATTGTCAATGAAATTGTTTGGAATTGATAAATGTAAATCCATTAAGAGAACGATCGAATGTCTGTTAGTTACAGAATCTGCTCCCATTTGCAAACCCAAAGCTCTTGAAAAATGTCCTACCTTTCGGATGATCTTATATCGCTTCAAAGAGCTTCTCTTTAATAGACCATCGATATCGATGTCAGTACTATTGAAATCAACAATAACAACACTAAAATTTGGATCTTTCGTAGTGACGTACAACTTAGACATGTTCTCTATGAATTTCTTAAGCCAGTAACCTTGATTCTTCACCGATATTATAACCGTTACGTGAACATGATTCTTCCATCGCAGTCCACCAGGCAAACACAATACATGTTGGCCAATTGGTTGATAGACATAAGTCGATACACGATATAGAGGCGAATGATTTGATTTTCGAAGCAATAAATTGAGGAAGTACCGATCACCGTTTCTACTGTCGTGATTACGCTCAACGCTTACCACATTGTGTAGTATAAAGGGGTCGGGCAACTTACTGTTGATAGCTTTCATGAACTTTTTCACTATAAGCATTGCTATCGATTTATCCAGTAAATCATTGCCACGTACAAAGTCTCGCCCGTTATATAACGCTGTCTGATCATCCGGATAGACCGATATTTGACGGACGTGAAATACTGAGCCATAGTAGCCAACCTTGCTGTGTAACAGGTAACTAGGAGAATACGAACAATTTGATATTGCTTTAGTAACATAGGAAAAGTCTAAATTATTGTACTTGTAGAAATCAGATCGTAAATCGTGGATAGGCTTCATCACCACGAACTGGTGGTGGTGATCACTCTGTAATGGCTGATTCGTTCTAATGCTGTTGCTACTGCTGACGTTGGCATGATATGGATACAAAAAGTGATGGGTGATGACATAAAATGAAGAGCTCTTTTCATGATTTGGTAATCGCCATCCAACTTTAACAGAAGTGCCAATTTTAGATCCACTGACATGCAATACTTCTATGTAGTATTTACGACTTTTCATCAAGTAAATGGATGATGATACAGGACGGCTTTGGGTGTTTGGCGCTGTCCATGGGAGCGATCTCCACCAATGTTTGTTTTTACAACAAGAATTGCTTGCAATGTTGGCTATCAATGTTGCTTTTTTTTCATCTTCGCCTAACCACAGTTCTGATGAACCAATCGATTCGATAGCAAATTGGTAATAGCCATCTAATGGTGGTTTTATGAGACCAACAATACGTTGGCCAAAATTATCATCTTGGGAATTGACAACAGCTAGATTGTTAATCTTATTGGAGAATGTAGGCACTAAGGGGAATTGCGAATGTGATCGAAGAACATCGATGCTATTACCACACACTGGCGGTTCAGTCCATGCATACCATATGAGAGGACTACTTTGACGACTGGATTTTCTGGTGGAATGGGGATTGGTTGCTATAGAATTCAATCGCCTTAAAATCCTAATTTTGTGCAAGCCATGTACAGATGCAACTTCATCCTCTTTCCAAGAGGATATTAATAGATAGCTAATGATACCAAAAATGAACACAATCCATACCCGAAAGAATTTACGCCGCCATCGTCGACCCATTGGTATCGCTGCTATACATGTGTTAACATATTGGAAAAGCGACGATTGAAAAGAGTAATTGAATCTTGGATTGCTGCAAAGTTCACTTTAAACTCAACGCCACACACAATAATTGGATAACGAAAGGCCACTTTTACTTTTGCTGCCTCCCCCACCTCGCCAATAGTGCGGTTACTTCTCTACTGGCGCCGTACTAGTACTCCTACTTCCAGTGATAACGTGTTGATTAGTGCATTTATTACTGTATTCACTCCAACTGTACCGTAATAGCGTAACGTACAGTTATCAACTATTTGTTGCATGACCACATGCACTAAAAATAAAAAAAATCCAATCCAATGAAATCATCGCATGTTAATTGTACAGTACAGTACAGTACTGTACGTCAGGTCTTAGTCAGTACTGCTTTCTACTGTGTACAGTACTGTAGAGTACAGTTAATGATCGTTGTCAATGCAGTCATACTGTAGGCTCATAATCATTCATCGAGAACTTCCTGTCGTCATACTGGACTGCACTATGTATACCCTCCAAATGATCATTTACTTTACAGCTCATTAGGTATTGATAGATTTATTTTGAAAATCTGTACCATGGACTTCAGTAGAATCTACTGTGCTGTACTGTATCCTGTACAGTACTGTATACTGTACAGTACAGTACAGTGTACTGTGTAGTACAGACTGTACTGTACTGTACACTTGTACAGTGTACAGTGTACAGTTAATGGTCGTTGTCAATGCAGTCATACTGTAGGCTCACAATCATTCATCGAGGACTTCCTGTCGTCATACTGGGCTGCATTATACCCTCCAAATGATCATTTACTTTACAGCTCATTAGGTATTGATTGATTTGTTTTGAAAATCTGTACCATGGACTTCAGTAGAATCTACTGTGCTGTACAGTACGATATACACATACTGTAACTGTACTCTGCTGTCTACAACAGTAGAGACCCTCTAGAAGCAGTCTGAGTTGTTGTTGACTGAGACTTTCCAGATACAGTACAGTAAGTACAGTATAGCTACTTGCTACAGGATTCGATGTCAGTCCAAGCTGGCACGTCCAGTACGGTACCATATAGTGTACGACTGTACGTTGAGTCAAGTTCAGGCGTCATGTTCCACGATCCAATTTCAGATCGCTTGATTCTACTTCTGTCTTCTGTTACGGTATAAAAACTTCCATTTCCAAACGTTATATTATAGTGCGTTTTGCAATGGTGGACTATGTATGAGTTCATCATAATTATGATTATTATTAACAAACCAACCAGTACAGCATGTCAATATTCGCAATCAACTGGATTCAACTAATTAGCCAATGATCGAAAAATCTCCAAGATCAAGTGCATTCGGACTTCGACATGTGTGTGCTGCACGGTACTCTACACTCTTATTTACAAACGCCTTCAGTGTCAGTATTGTTTTGTTTTTGTTTTTTATTTAATTTTCAAATCACATTTGCAGTTGGAAAATGGTGTTTCATCGAATTCTACTTTCTAGTAAGCTACTGAAGACAGCATATAGAGTACTGTACCGTGCTACTGCCAGAGACTACAGTACGTACAGTGTACAGTACAGTACTATACACTGTACACTGTACAGTATAGTACCGTACTGTCATCATTGCTGTTACACCAAATGGAAAACAGAAAATGTCCACGTGTACACAGTACAGTGCAGCTAATAGAACACAACAGTACAGCGCAGTCAGTACTGTTATTGCTCCGCTCATACAGTGCCATACGATGTTGTACACTAATAAAGAAGCTATACAGTACTGTACAAAAGTGTACTGGGTCCAGTGTACACTAGAGAACGAACAGTACAAAAGTGTACTGTACAGTGTACAGTACATACTTTACAGTACTAGGGACTTACTGTACAGTACTGTACTGTACTGTACTGTTAAAGTTTGAAATCTACAGTACAGTACTGTACATGTACACTTACACGTCTTACAGTACTGTACTGTACAGTACCGTAAAAGTTGGTTCAGGTTAAGTCAATGCAGTACAGTACTGTAATGTAAAAAGATTGAAACTGATCGGATGCTCGAAAACAGTACAGTACTGTGTACTCTACACTGTACAGTACACAGTTTACAGTACGGTACGAGCTAACAGGTAACAACACAAGAAAAAGTCCCGTCAATACTGCACTGTACTGTACAGTATGTACTGTACTGTACGTACTGTACTGTGGACTGCAATGGACAACAAGCCTTTGCAGTTCCAACTTGTACTGTAGTGTGCAAGTCAAAACTGGACTGTCTCCATTTTTCCCGATTTGAAAGCCTTTCCCTTGTTGTAGGGCTACTTGTGGGCATAGTGTTAGTCTGGTTGTAGCCGAGTACATGGTATATATTTCGACATTTACAAAAACGACTAGATATAGTTATCTGTTTGCAATTCCTTAAACCTATTGGAACTAATTAGGTGGTTCGTTGGTGTTGTTAGCGTTCGTAAATTGGTAAGACTTCAAAATAGCGACTGATTGATTTTAAAATGACTGTAGATGTCACTTAATTCAATCCAATCAATTCATTAATGGAGGCAGCAGTTTCATCTTTGTTAGTGTAAATTGAATGGAGAAAAGGGAGCATTTCTGATAGCTTTACTCTTTAGTATTGATATACTCATCATGTTGGCAAACAACGTTGGGGATCTGTAGAAAAATTGCCACGCTTTTACTTGTCTTTGACGCTCTCAATGATATGAATTACTGCTGCTGTATAAAATGTTATACTGTACATGATCTAGATAGACATGAATATTGTGATAGTGGTATTCCAATACTTTGATCATAGTCTTAACGTTTACCAACCCCTCAGTGATTACTTGATCTTCTATAATTTCCTTTTAGTTAAGGTATATGTGGTGGACAGTGCTGTAATAATATCCACAAATGCTGTAGCATAAAATTGGCCTGCAACCATTAAACCCGTATAAAAAACATTTCGTTGACACTAAGAGACCCAGTGGCTAGCACATTACTTCGTTACGATATTGCTTATAGCAATAGTTTATTTGTAGTGACATCCTTTTCTCCTTCATTTATTGATGACACTTTAAGTCAGCACTACTGTATACTTACTTGAAGCTAAAATCTTTGAATATGCTCACCACAAATGCCATTTTACTGTACACTTTACGGTACTGCATGCACAAGTTGAAATCGACTTATTGTAGCGCCCTGGTGGTAAAGGCATGCAATACATGCTATAATAATAAATGATACCAGAAAAGTAGTGGCTGGCAACCCTAACTACATTGAAAACTTGAAATTGTTATTGAAAATGTTGTAACATTAGTAAGAATTGATGATGCCGCATCGCTAATTCGATAAACGCTGTTGCGGGCAAATACTTATAGTAAAAAGGCACAACGACATGACAAAATTTCTTTGCAACATTGTCCACGTAGCGCGTAGTACTTGACTTCCAAATCATTGAACATAAACGATTGGAGTGTAGTAGAATGTCTCTTAGCAGCGTCAAGACCGGATACTGGAGAGTCAAAAAAACTTCTACCTACTTTACCATGTAGACGCACTGTCTCCAACACATTGCATTCTCAAGTTTCTGCGCAGTACTCTACTGTACGCCGTACTGTATGTACTGTAGTGCCAATGTACTGTACACTGTACGGGACAGTCAGAACAGTTTATAATCCGAACCTTGAAGTCATACTACGTACTGTATTGTAGTACTTGTACACTGTACAGTATAGTTAAGTATGTCAGTCCCGTCCAGTACGTACTCTACTCAACCTTAATAAATGGCGATAAAAATTCAGTATTATTATTATAACCATTCATTTCTACTATATAGTACAGTACATGTGTTCTTCTGTTGTACTTTAAATTGTACTTTACCCTACGCTACAACGATTTCCTTCCACTGTGATAAAGGGTACAGTAGTCCCATCAATTTTGACAGTCAGTTCTCTCAAGTTATGGACCGCTTGTATGCCTTGACATTTCTGAACTTTTCAGTCATATTTTATACTCACTTGAAATAGTCTAGATTGATGTGCTCATGCTGTAAAATTATATTGGCAACGGCTTTCATGGTCTCCTATCGTTCACAGTCGATCTTAACATAAGATCTAGCAACCATTGCAAAAAAATCAAAGTTCCAATCAAGATTGTTGATCGGTCGTCTAGTATAGCTTTGAACTTTTGATACTTTTCTAACTTTAGAGTACAGTATACCGTATTGAAATAATGCGATGTACTAGTCAGTATATCTCTGAAAAATGAAATGATGTAATAGATTACATTATCATATCGACAGTTACTTCTGATGTAGCATGATCTCTCCCTAGTCCCTGCCAAGCCAAAGTACCAGCGTATGAATAAATTGATGTTTAGCCCTAGCTAACAATGTGATGTTATCACTATTGAAATTTTAGAGCATAGCGGATTAACCGGACGACTTAAGCATACAAGATACACAATTGACGAAAGATTTTTGTCAAAAGATGTATGCGATGTAAACGTACGGTAGTTTATATCAAGTAATTATACGTTTTGGAATTGATACACATAATAGTACAGCACTATATTTAATTTATGGGAAAGGCGTTAATTGAAGCGATCATCTATTTGATTAGTTTATACCAATTGGTTTACAACATAAAAACTAGCTAATTGATACACACTGTAGATATCGGAATATTCCAAAGCTAAAATATGGAATAACAGTGAACGTGAACGATTTAAACACATGAATTATTCTGATATGCACTGTATGAGTCTGTATCACTCTACACATTATGCTGCACAATCTATAAGATAGGTTTGATTCTGTAATAAATGTAATTAATAACCACTACTGTATTAGCACACTGATGGAATTAGCGATATTTACCGTCTTCTTTTCAACGATGACAGTTAAAAACTATTTATTTTAATATGTTGATCCACTTACAGGTACCCAGTTTATAAAAATTAAATTGAAATCGAGAAAGTATGAATCCACAACAGCCTCTTAGAGCCGGCCAACCGTTAACCTTCGCGCCACCGCCGACAGGATCATTCGCAAGACCGCCTTCTGGAGGTGGAAACGCCGTACCAGATAATCAGATGGGCTATGCTAGACCTCCTATGCCTCCGCATGGAAGTGCTCAAGTTCGTCCAAATCAACCTATTGGAGTTAACCCACTAAGTCAAGCACCACCAGTTAGGCAAGGACATCCACCAGGTAATTTTCCACGCTTTCCTGCAAATATGATGCCACCTACATCTGGTAACCATCCGAAAAGTAATTCCAGTGGTTATCAGCATAACCCTAGTGGGCAGCAGCCTTTTCCATTCGATCATACCGTGCCAGGTCACAATCAGCCTACTGGACCTCCAAGAATGCCGCTCTCTTCTCAGGGTCCTAGCGATGCTTTTACTTCGCAACCTCTTAAGCCTCCACAGGCTAATGCCGGAAAAGCTACTAGTGCACCTCCGCAAAAAAATCAAGAACTTTCTGGTGCCGACTACTTTAATAACTTAGATAACAGTCTGCAGGCTCCTTCACAAAGTGGGGCTGAAGATTTTCAACGGATATCAGCCAGCAATGAGGATGCAAGGATTCAGGATAGTACCTCTGTAACACCTCGTTCGACTGATCATGATGACAGTTCATCTGTTGGCTCTTTATCTCATGATATCGATCAGATTTCCATCAAAGATCAGGTAGTGAGATCAATTGCCGTTATAAATGGTACAATTTACCTATTTTAAGACATTATCATTTGTCTATAATACTAGGAGGGAACCCGTGCAGGAGTTGTTGGCACGAAAAGAGTGTACCCTAAATCCCAAGATCTGGCACCAAGACAGGTATAATCTGTAACAGTAGGCGATATTAAGATTTGTTTTAGATGATACAACGAAATTGAAATTTATTGCCCATTCATTTATATAAATTTTTATCATTTACAATTTACATTATAGAGTAACACACCTGGCAGTGTATCTCCGGTTCAATTCAATAACCAAGGACAACCGTTTCCTACCCAGCCCCAGAATGAGCAGCCGAATAATTTACCGCCATCTCAATCCACCAATGATTCTCGTTCGCCGCAACTATTTGCTGTTTCAGATCAGCAGACAGCTACTCATGCACAGCAGCCACCACCACACAATCGACAGTTTGCCATGCCTGGTCAACAAATGCCACCTTCCAGCATTGGGCAGCAATTTCCAGCGTCATCCCAAGGACTTCCAATGCCACCTTCCAGCACGGGACAGCAATTTCCAGCATCATCCCAAGGACTTCAAATGCCACCTTCCAGCACGGGGCAGCAATTTCCACCATCGTCTCAAGGATTTCAAATGCCACCTTCCAGCACGGGACAGCAATTTCCACCATCGTCTCAAGGATTTCAAATGCCACCTTCCAGCACGGGGCAGCAATTTCCGCCAGTATCTCAAGGACTTCAAATGCCACCTACTACAGGTCAACAATTTCCTCCTTCATCGCAAGGAGAGCAGCTACTGCCTCCAGGCAGAGGACAACAGTATCCATCTTCCTCACAAGGACAACAATACCCGCCTTCATCTCAAGGACAGCCATTACTACCTCCAAGCAAAGGACAAAAATATCCTCCCTCAGCTCAAGGACAGCAGATGCTACCTCCTGGTCGGGGACAACAGTATCCTCCCTTATCACAAGGACAGCAACTTCCACCTTCATCCCAAGGACAGCAGACGCTACCTCCCGGTAGAGGACAACAATTTCAGCCTTCATCACAGCAAACTCCGCCGTTACCACAAGGTCAGCAATTGCCACCCCCACCCCATGGATTAGCTTCATCGCAAAGGCAACAATTTTCACCTCAAGGACCGCTGACGCAACCTCAACAACAATCCAAAGGTGGCTTAGCTACTTTTCCACCACCAATGCAGTCACAAACACCAAATCGTCCATTAATGCCTCCGACGTCTGGAACACCAGCTGGAGGATTTGGCCAGCGTGGCATGCCGTCGCCAACTTCACAACAGTATCCTCAGCAGCGAGGCCCTCAAAAGAGTGCAATTAATCCTGATGCTATGCCAAATCCGGTGTGTATCTATTTTTAAATTCTATACTAATAAGTTACCCAGAAATATTATAACTCTGTCGTAATTTTCAAAGATTGACGAACTGAAGAACGCTCGTACAGAATTTCAAACGCATGTTAATGGTGTTTCGCCACCTCCGGTTATGATGAATTATTCAGTTAAGGAAGCAGGTAAGCAATATACACGCCTATATTGATAGATTTTATCATTTGATGTCGCTGATAGACTTTTCTATAGTAGCTTTTCATGTAATAATAAATGAAAATATAGCCGGTTCGTTAATGTAAAACGTAGCTACTATTATCCTTGCATCATATATTGTAGTTTCGAAAGTCAGAGGATTTCTATCTTGTAGTACATCACTGCGAAGTAATAAATCTGCTCTCATACACGAAATTGCAATAAACTAGCCTCTGTTTCGAATCTGTTAACAAAAATCTGTGTTTTGTTTAAATTTCAGTGAATTGTAGTCCACGATTTCTACGTAGTAGTATGTACAACATTCCAATTTCTTCTGGAGTAATGAAAGACACTAAGCTTCCACTATCTGTATGTATCCAACCTCTGAACAAAATTCCTCCTCAAGATCAGGTAACTAACTATTTATCACATTCGAGCGTCTCTTTAGACTGTAGTCACTGCTGCTAATTATAATGTACCCAACAACTAATTTCAATAGCATCAGCTACCAATCGTCAATACTTTACCTCATGGACCTGTTAGATGTAATCGGTGCCGAGCATACATGAATCCGTTCATGTATTTTATCAATAATGGGCAAAGATTTTTATGTAATCTTTGCAATGGTCACACTGACGGTAACTTGCTACTCCGTTTCTGCTTAAAAATCTCTATTACTAACGACTTTAACTTCTTGGTAACTGAAGTACTTTCATAATATTACTAGTTCCTCAAGAATATTTTTGCAACGTTGATCATCGTGGTATTCGGGCTGATAAAGATATGAGACCCGAATTGAATTTTCCTTCCTATGAATTCATTGTTAATCAAGATTACTGTCGCGTAAGTGATTTATCCGTGCCATATTTTATACGTTCTATAGCAATAAAACTGGAGACTAATATTAATGCTTGTAAATGTCTTTTAGAATAACAAATTTCCAGAAACCCCTGCATATGTGTTTGTAATCGATGTTTCATACAATAGTATCCAATCTGGTATGGTTAACCTATTATGTAGGTCATTGTTACCCCTTTTGGATAATCTACCTCGGTAAGTGTCACTTGTGAGCTATGTTGGTTACGTTAATATTCCTATTACTGCTATTCTATTGTACCGATAATTATTAATATTTAACTGTGTATAACATTTAGTGTTGATGGTGCCGATGACTCCGACATTCGTGTGGGAATTATAACATACGACAAATCAATACAGTTTTATAACTTAAAAGTGAGTCTTTTTTCTGTTTAAGTTATTGCTAGCGATTTGTAAATATTCTCGTCGAACTTCTTTATTCTAGGATAGTCTAGTTACACCCCAGATGCTCGTGGTAGCTGACACAGAGGATGTTTTCATACCGCTCCTTGACGGATTCTTTGTAAAACCTGCGGAAGCCAAGTCAATGTTGCAAAGGTTAGATTCTCATACGAATTGCTAGCAACGTTAGTAGACTTATTGAAGAAAATGCACATCCAAATAATCCATTCGATTTATCTATAGCGTGGCAGAGCAAATACCGGCAATGTTTCAAAATTCTCGTCATACAGAAACAGTCCTTGGGCAAGCGGTGAAAGCTGGCTTCCTTGCCTTAAAGGTTGTTCTTTTTACTTGTATCATTTTTGATATAGCTTATTTTTCTTATCAGTTTCTTTTAATTATGGAATAAAGGAAGCGGAACGCTGTGGTAAAGTCTTTCTATTTAATACCTCATTACCCACCGCAGAAGCACCGGGTAGATTAAAGAATAGAGATGATCGGAAATCGTTGGGAACTGATAAGGAAAAAGTAAGCCTCGTTAATGCGACGACATCGTTACTGCAACTGTTGCAAATACTCTATCTAAATGACTCTTGCCCTTATAGAATTTACTTCAGCCACAAATTCCTTTCTACAAGAATTTGGCTAAAGAATGCGTAAAGCATGGTGTTGGTGTAGACCTATTTCTGTTTCCTAATGGATACACTGATGTTGCCACAATCGGATGTCTCAGTTCTGTTACTGGTGGTTCGATATACAAATACAGTCATTTCAAGGTGCGATGCATACGTGGTTTCTGAAATTTTAACTTGTACCAGAATGTTAATCTTTATAATGTATTGGCCAATTTTTAGGCTGCTCAAGATGGTGCACGATTTTGTTCAGACCTCTCAGCAAACCTTAACCGTGCTGTTGGCTTTGATGCGATAATGAGATTGCGAACGAGTGCAGGCAAGTTTAGATTCGCCAGTTGACTGTATCGAAGGACAAATGAGTTGTTAATCATGATGACTTTTACCAATTAGGCATCCGTCCAACAGATTTCTATGGAAATTTTCATATGGAAAACGTGACAGATATCGAATTGGCTACTGTAGATTCTAGCAAGGTAGATTAGTATCATGTTTAAAGGTGCATTACTATATTTCATGCCAAACACTAAAATTAAGAAACTGCTCGACGGTCTTACTTTTATAGTCTTTCAACATAATAATAAAGCATGACGACAAACTGGAAGAGAACCGTCTTGTACATTTGCAGGTTAATTTTCGGCTCCTTAATTCTTTAAGATGCTTCTAAAATCTTACTAAAGGAAATATTGTTTCACCACTATTTTCTTATCCACTTTAAGAATATCAATGTTCTTAATTATGTCGTGGATACTTGTATTAATTACTATACTTGTCGTCCACAGGTTGCTCTCTTATATACCAGCATTAACGGTGAAAGAAGGCTAAGGATACACAATATTTCATTTTCCGTTGGAGCTACAGTGCAAGACGTCTATAAAAGTTGTGACCTAGAAACTGTTCTCAGTACTTTCACGAAGATAGGTAAAATAATTTCTGTTAAAAGTTACAAGTTAATTGTAATCGTAATCATAGAGCTAACTAAAGTTGTGCTAGCAAATATTGACTTTTAACGAATGATTTACATTGATCAGCCGCCTACAATCTGCCATTAAATTCTCCAAAGAATATCAGAGAAGAAATAACGTCACAATGTGCACAAGCTTTAGCCTCATATAGGAAGCACTGTTCAACAGGATCGCCTCCTGGCCAGGTATATCTATTTGCAAAGTTGCAAGGATATCTTTACTACTTAAGCGAAACTCTTCGAACCTAAAATTTGTAATTTATTATACGCAGTTAATTTTACCAGAATGCTTGAAGCTTTTGCCAGTTTTTATCAATAGCTTTCTAAATAGTGACTTAATGAGAGGTAAGAAAATTGTCCTAAATGACGCTGTTACTCGTATCTGTAAGCGTAATACGATTTATTTAATCTAAGGGGTGGAGATCTCGATTGATGATAAAAGTTGGCTACGACATTTAATGAATAGTATGAAATTGGAATCTCTATTGACGTCCTTATATCCTCGTGTTCTGCCATTGGTACTGTCGATTTATGAGAGCCCTTGTAATAGTTTCACGTTTATAATCAACAAATTATTTTGATCATGTAGCACAACTTAAACTTAGAGAGCAGCAACGAGCCCTCTCCTATCCGTTGTACTCGAGATAAACTGGAAAAGAATGGTGCATACTTCTTAGGTTAGTATTAAGTAGATTTATTTTTCATAATCTATACATGCCAGCTAAATCATTTAAAAACAATTATTTTAGACAATGGGCTAGTGCTATTTTTGTGGATTGGTAGTAAAATCGACACGAATTGGCTTATGAATGTCTTTGGAATTCCTTCTTTTGCTGAGTTGCAGCCGGAATCCATCGTATGCTTTTTAGACTGCATTTTCCTAGTTCCTTTTCAAATAGAATACTTACCTGAACACATTGTTTTTTTACTCTTAGAATACAATAATAAAGTTAGATAATCCATTGTCTGAACAAATTCACCACATCATGGGACAGATACAAGCAAGAAAGGATCGCTGTTTGAAGGTATATAATTTACTTTGTAGTAGCAAGCGTATATGATTTGTGAATCAAACCGAACTATATACAGTATATTTATCTATTATTGACTGTGCATGATACTCAATCATTTATATACTGTAGCTAATTATTGTCAAAGAGGAAGATAGAATGGAACCATGGTTTAATTATTTCCTTGTGGAAGATCGTAACCGTAATCATCCCTCTTACGTGGATTATCTCTGTTTTTTGCATAAGCAAATACGTGAACTACTGGAATAGTGAAGGGACTGTGATCAATGCTTGAAACCAAAATCTAGCCGTTGCGTTAGAAAACTAATATAAAGCCACAATTCGATATTTTTGGAATATTATTAATCATATAATCGAATAGTGGATAAGGAAAGAGTGAATTAATGTAACTTGATTGGTTCAGTATTAGAGATCACATGACATTAAACTTATCGGATATTATAGGTATTACTTTCAATATTGTTTCATGGAATAGAATTTTTGTTAAGTATTATTATTATACTTGATAATGAGTATCATATTCATGCAATTTGACTAGTAACTATCTAAATACTTTATTTTATCCTACGCATATTTTACACAACTACGTACGTAAATACTTTAAGACATATGTACTTTATATAAATGAATCTATTTGATGAAGGTATCAATGAGGCATCTTATCATAGAAAAAGATACATATTTTAAACTGTCAAATTGATACTGCAGTGTAGTGGTTGATAGGCCATTCATGTTGCCAATAACAAATCTGTTGAAAACGTTTATAAAGCTTTGAAAGATGAAGCTGTGGCAAGAGATTTTATATCGATTAAAAATGGAAAACACTGATGTCATATTGTAAACGACGATAATTACTACTAAGTGAAACTGTAAATGATTAACTTTAAAATTAAATACATATTAAGCTTAAATAATAATGTTATTTTTACACCTGCATGCTAGACAGTAATTTTACTGTACCACTTCTTTAAATCCATGGTCAACTTCAAACACTGCATGCGATCCGGTTGATGTAGAAATTTCGAGCTAGGTGATTAAAACTAGTAAATTGGCCCTAGTGATCTGCATTTATTGCTATGCTATAAACAAGTATGGCTCTATTCATACGTAAAGATACTTTACATTATGGACGCTCGCTGTCTATATTTATAATTTTAAGTGCATAATTGTCAACAATTACGATCTACAAATTTTAACATAAATAGAGATTTGCTAAAGTCGGCAGGAAGTAAACAAGAAAACTACTATCAATTTTTTTACTGGTTTAGTAATAGTAAATCATGGTAACGTATTGACATTCGGTCAAAGCTACAGCACAGCACAGTGCATTGATATTGTATTTTTCCTTAATATTTCAAATTCGTATACGTTCAAAAGCAATTTATAAATTTTTTTAATACTGATACATATAATTGATCACGTTGAAATAACATACTATAACACAGGTTATAGCAATACTGCTTTTTTGTTGTCATTAAAAATCGGGCTATATCCAAATTGACAGCTTTATGAAGGCGTACTAGTAGTAGATAACTGCAAATTGCCTTAAAGCTGAGTATCATGATTATGTTCTAAGGAACATTAAAGAATAAGTAATAAAACTCGTATAATCAGTATGAGTAGCTCCATTACAGAACTTTAAGCAATTAAAGATCCAGTATTCGAGTTAAATAACATTCGATTATTGAAATAGACACGAAATCTGATAAAAAAATTGCCTGACGCTAAATTTTTCCGTTTTTATCTATGATAATAATCTGATTAATTGACTATATAATTAATTAATTAATTAATTAATTAATTTTGTCCGGTTTTAAAACAATTTTAATTGTCTTTATCACTAAGTGACATTAAATTAGTCCATTCACGACGATTATCCATTAAGCGATCGTACATCGGGCGCAATGACGGAGAAATATCAGCGAAGGCCTACAATATATAATAAATAAGATGCGGCAAAATTGATCTATGGTCTATATTGCAGTGCAATCGTATTAGTCATGAAGCAGGAATCACATTTAGGATCAACTCTACAGTATTTGTGTATTTTTCACGAACCTTATATAATTCGTCACATATAGAATCAATAAAATCTACTTGCATCTGTGGTAAACGATCTTTGCGGTCACGATTCATCAAGTCCTGTTATAATAACAAGACAATGTAATTATCACTTCCTCCTTCTACGAGTAAATCATAATTGATAATATTATAACTTACAGAAGGGGTAACATTTAGTTGTTCTCTCTCTAAATCACCCTGTTCAAAATATTCATTTGTAACAAGTTCTGCAACCTACATAGGAAATAAGCTTTATTATAATAAAGTACATTATAATTTTCAAATAAATTCATGAATAACTTCTACAGTCCATACCCTCTGCTCAACTTCCCAAGGCTTCGTTATAGCAGCTAAATCGCACGCTGTCATCATCATTGCTCTGTATAAAACCCAATAAGTTATACATAGGTAAGCATTATTGTCTAAGGAATTGGATTATGACCATTATATATTTACTCTATAGTAACTCATGATTCGAAATCTTATTATAAACAGTTTCTTAACCATTTAATAAACGCAGACAAAGTAAAACCGCGGCTATGCCACAATATACAGAAGACGTGGCAGGATAAGATTAATCAATCATAATAATCACCTTAATAGCATCCTATTATTTGGATCTGACCAATCAGTGGAGCGACTTGCTATCTTACTAATAAATTCTTTACGATGCCTAGAAACGTCATATAAAAAGCGTATTAATTTTTACACTTGTATATCTAAATATAGTATTAAATTTCTTGTTAATTTTAAAGTTAAAACTAAGAGTCTACCTAAAATGTAAGGCCAAATCCGTTGCTAATATAGCATGTTCTAACATTTTGACCACTGAGCTGTACTGTGATGGCGTTAACTGTGCAAAGATGTTATTGCCCTTCAAATTAAGAACAAGAATGAAAAAGAATTAATATAAAGCTCTCTCTATAACAATCCAAATCAGATCATCCATTAATTTACCATATACCTCGCTATTAAGGATCATAATACAATGATCAAAGTGATGATGTTCCATAGTTGAAGTACTGTATAAATGTGCTAATGCTGATTGAGTTCTAAACAAAAGAATAATGATGGTCGACTTTCAAATATCTGCAATTTTATTCCATAGGCTGCATCGAATGACACAACTTTGAGTAATGGTTAAGTTGAACCAAAGGAAGGTAATTAAGAAAGAATATAGTTTAAACACTGTATAAGCGAACATAAAGTGCGAAAATCATACTTCAATTGAAACGCATTGTTCGTGCCCCTATGATCTAAATCATGGCAAAGACAGGCTACTAACAACGACAATTTCTCCAAGTCATTGAGAAGACCGCCGAACTCTTTCGCCTGAAAGGATAATTATGCCTTAGCTATATTACGATAACCGATCTACTATATGAACATAACCTCAGTAAGTGTTTCATGCAGATGTCTTCTCTTAAAATAGTAAATCACCTGAAAAATACGGTACATAGTCTGCGCGACATTAAATGCATGGCGCCAGTTATGATAAGCGACATTGCGATAGTTCTTTTTAATGCTCAACGTCCATCTACAAAGAGTCTGCAAGATAAGAATAAAATCTGTTAAGGTATACCTCATAGTGCATGATACGTGCTAGAACATGATATTTACTTATGTATAACATTACATTACAGCATTACCTGATAATCCATTGCTCCTTTAGTCGTGAACTGCAGATCTCTAAACATACTTAACGTTGCCTTCACAGTTTCATAATCGGACAATGTCATATCATCAAAGGATAGTTCACGCAATTGATAATTTACAGGCGGTGGAATAGGCTCCGTCTATTATAAAACAGCAAGGAGATGCAACAACGGGATGCTTAACAGAGTTTACTTTACTTAGTTCACATCACAGAATTATTCCATGATATTATAATGACTTACAGCAAGGGCTATAGCTTCATTAGTAGAGGCAGTTGCATGGTACGATAGTACCTATCACAGAAAGATTTTTTTTCAGATCCAGTAAATGATTTTAAATAATCTCTATACTATTAAATTATTCATTAACTTTAACGGATTTAAAAAAGGCAAGTAAGTCTTACTTCCAAGGCAACAGCTTGCTTCGCCATTGCTTTACATACGTCATCATACATTTTGGAGTTGTATATTGCAATGCCAACGTAAATTGCAAAGGCCTTGAATGTAATAGGCAAATAAAGTTAATAAGCAAAATAAAAAATTTTGATAGTAAGAAGTTTGAAATCCTAAGAATTTATATACTTCAAAAAGGTTTTCGTCTTCGATTTCGAAATAATTACTGCCATTGCTTTTATTAATTAGCTGCATTGCTCCTTTAAGTGTATAAAATAATTTGGTACAAACTAGTGAAAATCTGAAATTGTTATTATTTCTAATCAAAGATACTCAAATACATTTCATCAGTAAAGACTGCTTAGTTTCATATTCTCACCTAATAATCGCTGGTTTGTTCTAATTGGAGCACATAATATTGTTTTAGTTTTGAAACCGGTAGCAATATCTTCCTGTAAAATCACCGAATTAAGATTAGATCAAAAGATTTGCCATTTGACAATTGATTCGATTTTAATAGCTATTAGAGAAAATATAGTACAATATTCAAGTAAACAACTGACTACTTGTCACTGCTGGTAGTAAATATCTTATTAGGCAAAAAGTTATGTAGTCGCAATAATGACAATTTCAAAGCTAAGTGCTACCAACAAGTACAGAAAATCAATATCAAGCAGATTAATTGATGAGGATCGGAAAAACTATAACGAACTTACGCTTGGGTCGAATCTTTCGTCAGTACTAACATCACGAATATTCAACATCTTCAAGTTCGAAGAAATAAAAGCCGTTAAGATACATCTATACATTTTTTAGCTCTTTTAACTAGCCCTCTATCTCCATTTCAAAGGTTATTGTGATCAGAAACGAATAACATTGATTAACATTCCTGATTCATACTCAGTATTTAATATCTATACTTACCAAATAGCAATAAAACTTGGTATGATAACTACAAAAATTTAAAACTAGGCAATAGTGTAGCTATATAACTATTACTAATCAAGAAAATTTGAGCTCAAAATCATAATAGTAATTAAAAAAAATTTCAAAGTTGTTTTGTAATACAATTACTCTAGCACATCATTAGTATTATATATGTCACAAATATTGTGATCAAGATACCTCGCCTGTGGAAGCAACATAATGTGTAATACCATAATTCAGATGGCGAATTGTAGAGGAACTATAATATTAGAAATTGCAGTATGTAATTACATCATTATTACTAGAAAATAAATTATCGAATTATACGTAATTTCAATGTTTGCTTTCATTAACTAGTACTGAAATAGTCTAATTATACAAACCTATCGCCAGCTTTATCTCCATTAGCAGCTACTGCAGTCGATTCAGTATCAAAGGTTTGACTAAAATCCTGGTAATGTAAGTCAATATATGTATTCGTTACAGACTACCAATAATTTCAAATATTAGACATTTAGTGCTTATAACTTGATCACAGCGAGCGCAGACTGAAATTGAACAATAATATATTTCTACGTCTGATAAACTAAAATTATCTAATCCAGATGCATTTACACTGCATGCACGTGTAAATTTACGTGTACAGTTAAGTTGTACCTTGCCGGAACTGTTCAACATTAGAACCGAGCAGTATTCGCATGAAAATAATGACTTAGTTTGGATCAATATTTGATGAACCATATTCGGTAAAGTACTTTGCTCCTCAAATATGATTCTTGCTAACTCTAGTAATACCTGCGGAAATGTATCAAGGACATAAATTAAACAAAATGATTGAAACAAAAAATCGTAAACTACCTTTCAATTTTCCTATTGTTTGATATTAAACAGCGTTACAAACATACTTGATTTCTTCTCATCTCCATAGCATTTTTTTCAAATAATTCGGCATTTTGAATACCAATAGCACAAAATGTTAAATATGTACTAAAGATCTATAAAAACCAAGATAGAATGTTTGTGCTATGAAAGACACTAACAAAGGATATCATTACGGTGAGAGCCACTATAAGGACTTTATTACTAGTACAGTGTTAAGTAATTAGAAGTGGATAAAGATTAAGGTGGGCTCAAACTGATTGCATGATAAACATAAGATATCATACTTCATTCTTAATAGTAAGAGAAATGAAATTGACCCAGCATTCATTATTACCGTTTAAATTAACAAATACATCAGTGCAGTGTTCAACTTTATAATTGTATTTAAAGTGTTATAGAAATGCCTACTAAAATCAAATATACCAACAGAATCTGTTGACGCAGTCAATAAAACGTCATCACGACAGTAGAATTTCTAAAATAAATGCTACCGCTTTTTTACCAAGGTTACCATGACAGTAGTGCATTACCTGTTCATCTCTTTTGGTGAAATGATCTTCTCTATTTGTCATTTTGTTGATAACTTGCGCAACTCCAATGATTTCATTATAGTTATTGGCTATGGGTACACATAATATACTTCGTGTTCTGTATCCCGTTTCGACATCAATGCCTTTATTAAAACGTGGGTCCTAAAGTCAGATATGATAGACAGCAACAAAGATAAGTTAGCTTATGGATTATGAAAAGAAAGAACAATCAATAGTTAAAAAATCGAACCAGATAATGCTAATCTTAAAAATCAATATGAAGTGTATAAGGGCAAAGCACTCTGCATAGCCTTGCCGTAAACAATTCAAATTTTTGAATATCTTACTGTATGATAAGAGATGCTAAGTAACTTCGCAATCAGCAGAATATCACGTTAAAATTATTGTTTGTATATCAACAATTAGTATACTATTCCTGCACACAATGACTACAACAGAATACAGTATGACAAAAGCTGCAATCATTTAATGAGAGACAGCTGCAAATCGTTACAGGATATACCTTGTAAGCATCAGGGATGTTTAAAATTTCGCCAGTTTTAGCAGTATAGCCAACGATGCCTGAACCCCATGGAACACGTATAGGTGTTCTCTTCTCGAAAATATCTACTCTTGAATCACAGTTTACGTCGAACACTTTAGCTTCTAAGTATCTATCTATGCCGCGACCACGGACAAGAAATAGAGAGCAGCGATCAGCATTGACCAATATACTAACATTTTGTAAAATTTTATGACATAATGACGTAACATCTAAATCGTTGGCAATATCTTTGACTAATTCCAGTAGCAATTCTTTCTCATTTAATAACATTAGCTCTTTTCTTGTCTTTCTTGGTGGTCTTAATGTTGGCATAGTTCTAGATCTATCGCGGTAATTAATAAAGCTAGGCTGTCCATCGACTGTAGTTACAATTTTATTTAATGTTCCAGTTGATTTACGTTCACTGTCATAATGATAAAATCGTTGAATTGGTGTACTACAAGATGAACCACACGGTGAACCGTCAGGTGTATCACCTAGGGAATCACTTAAAATGTGATTTTGTTTAATCAAATCTTCCAAAATTATTTTGCTTGATTTACGATTCAAGTAGGACTGTAAGAAATCAGGATGATAATCTAACCAAACTTCCACTTCATCACCTTCGAACTCCGGCACACGATGATTTGATAGTTTATCGGTAAATTTTTCATCAGTTGACGAATCGATGTGGACGTGAGTTCCTCCTCTATCTTGACGATCATGATTGTTGTCATGATTATCATCAGCTCGATGCGGTACACTGGAGGCAGAAAATGATCGTTCTTTGGTGATGATATGACGATTAGTATTATTCATAATTATGTATAGCCAGTAAACGAGCAATAATATAAAGTATGCAGGACTGTAACTGATAACGATGATAAAAAGTCAACGTCGACAAACAATATTCTCCTTCTTCCAATTTTACAGCAATATCTTTTGATTTTCTCTTCAAATTGTAATTTTCCTTCTTTTTTAGTTATTCAAATATAGTATAACCAAATTGTATCGAATGACAATAAGCATGAACGCAACTCGGAAGACGTCTAGCATGCATTAAGAAGTTAAATGGAAAATGATATTGAAACGTCAGAATAACGATAATATACTCAAGTTGTCTAGAGGTGGCATATGAATAGAGAGAATTGAGAATGGAAAAAAAAATACTTTCTAACACGCCTATTGTTGGTCCCAATAACAGTGATGTTATTATTTATCTAGAGAAAGTAATTATAGGAAAAGAAAATGAGTTCAATCTTTAATTTTAACTTTCCAATAACAATAACATCTTAACAAACAGTTATTGTTAATTTAGTCAAAGGAACGACTTTTAAATCCAAAGAACATCATTGACATGCAGTAGTTACCAACTATCGCAGACAAACAAGCTAATTGACATATTTAGTAGCATCACGAAAAAAAAGAGACAGTAGTACTGTAGGAGACTACAAAAAAGGCAAACAGTCCATTGGAAGTCAGCAGTAGTACGTGATGTATTTCAGCTTTCTCTACAATTGCTAGTTTGTCCCGTATCGACATTTTGCTTTATTTTACTATGAGAAATGAATGGACAAAATAGAAAAAATGACTTTCTACAGATACCAACGGCCTTTTTTATCTTTAAGCAAAGTAGAAATCCTTTTCTACAGATAATATCGATCTTTTTTCTACAAGTAAAGTATAAATGACAACAACGGTAATGCATTATTCTTGTGGCCCTATAGATATGCAATAACGTTAATTGGTTGTCAATGCAAATGATACTATTACTGATTGCAACAACTTGATAACAAATCAACCCTACTTCTAATTAATCGTAATTAGAAACTTTTCAAGCAAGTTATGTCAAAAAAAATCAGCCAAGTAAAGCAAAGTAAGGGAATGAAAATAAAAATACTTTATGATAACATTTAAAATCGAATATGAGGGTTAAATTATCTTCTAATTAATTATTTAACATGCTTATCGTACGATAAACCATACTGTACTTGTTCAGCACATTCATTATAAGCCCTTGTTATTATTATTATTGAAATCATGGATAGAAAAGTGAAAGACGGCCCATAAAGAGTGCTCATTGGCAGCCAAGGTAGCAATCGCTAACTTGAACGTGTCAATTTTTATTTTTATAACGTAGCATTACCTTGTGTATCAAAAGATTTCTAATGCAAGACACAAATTACTGGCTAGTGAACTAAGTGATATAACTGCTACTATACATATTTATCCTCCATATCAATACTCAATTTAATAGTAAATGGAATCGTTATCATACAGCACCTCTTTTAACCAAACTTGACACAATTACAAGGCTATTTATGGGCCTGATTTAAACTAATTTCAAGCAGGACTGACAAGCTATTACAAGAACATCATGAATGAATTATTTATGATTCTGTAGGTGTAACGTAAACTATTCAAGATTCAATTTCCGAATGGATCATGACAATTTAACGTCTGTATTATCGATACTTTCATCAATGGATAATTCCGAATTCTGTCCATGGGCTGCCAATTAACACTATCTTCAACAAATACCCACCCACAGCTTGTAAAAAAATGATGAATTCCTTGTCATTTGTTGCAGTATCTTGGCAACCAAATTGCACATTATTTGCATGTTCCCAATGATACCCGATCGATTTCTATAGGCAGTGCTACTATCTAAATTTTAGTAGTCGTTGATTTACTCTCGTACTTCTGTTACCTTGGATAAATAACTTTAATGTCCACTATGGAAAAGGACAAAATGTGTATGGTATAAATTAGGGTCAAAACTCCAAATTAGCCAATATAGGCTACTGTCTGAATTTTGTTAGTCGTTGATTTACTCTCGTGCTGCTGTTACCTTGGATAAATAACTTTAATGTTCGCTATAGAATAGCACAAGATGTGTATGGTCTAAATTAGGGTCAAAACTCCAAATTAGCCCATCTAGAGGTAGTATGATGATACGATATTGACCGCCTGTCATGCTCCCCTTAGGTAGGAATAAATCATTATACTTAGACATAAGAATTTGACTTGTCTAGTAGCAAATAGGTATGGAATGATAATTAATTAGCGTTCATTTTAGGTAAGTTTTAGCGTGACTTTGGAAAGCCCTTGAGGCAAATCAATACTTGCAACAAGTCTATTCACGAATGCCATTTATGATGCTATGCCATGAGTACTTTAATGTTCAACACTACAATCACCGACCTATGGAGAACGCACTTAATGAAATTTCGATACTCAGCTACTTTATAGCAGCCACTTGAATGCATCGAGATAGAAATCCATTTCCAACGCGAATTGAACAACAATTCCTAGCGTGAAAACTTGAATTAATCTTTTGTTGAACAAGTTTACGAAATCCGTGAAATTCGTGCAATGATGTCATGAAGTGAAACAGTATTAGAGCATGAGGCAATTTACCTAGCTATGTGGTTATCGATAAAGATTTAAAATTGATTAGTACATGTCGAAGGATATTCAATCAAAGTAAAGAAACCAAGGATTTTATGTCCAATAGTTCGTGTCATCGTGTAGTGTTGCATGATTACAGCGATAACGAATCAATATTCATTTTCTACATTCATGGCGTATAAATCCAACATCCGAACCACTATATACTAGTAGTACATGGAAGTAGGCAACATATCTTACTCACTATAATCCATCTTTACCAAGGATAAGATTGTTGTATGTGCATTTACAATATCTTGGAACGTTAGAGCACGAGTGTCTACAAGAGCAACTACGCTGACTCTTAGACCATCATCCCATTAAAGAAAATAGAGTCTGATCGCAGAATCATTTGTAATTGGAAATTCATTCATAACATGGATATTCGCTAGCGGTCAGTGTAAAAAAAAAAAAAAGGATTATTCACTCCTTCTTCCTAAACTATCTGATTTCATTAAATTAATACCCCATGAAAGAAGAGCAAGACAATATCACTATCATTGTGCAGTTTTAAGCCATTCTGTTGAATGCAATATCGGCCGACGATGATGCGCCATTACAACGCTGTTCCGTTCAGCTATGTTACACAATTGTCATAGTTACTGCAGGCATCCGGAAATTATTATGATTTTGCTGCTTCATTTAGCTTTGAAGTATCCTTCAACGGTAATGAGTTATTTTATAGCGACCATTTTAGCATGGATATATACGCCGACACTAAATGATTGATATCGAAGTGATATCCGGTGTATAGAACAGTAGGTTAATATAATACTGTACGCCATTGAATTGATTCTAATTAATTATTATTATCGGCACCCACTGTTCCAATGCCGGTGCCGGTAGTCTTCATTCACTCTCCAATTTCTCATCAATCCGCTATTAAGAGGAGATTTCCTAGTATTCCAGTAGACGCTTTTAATTTACGGATGCAACAGATTTTATTATCCTATCATGAACGGATCGTTTCTCCTTGTAGATATTTATTATTTTCGAATTGAAATAGGCAAGGAAGGAGAGTACAGAATATGACAGTTTTAAAGACGAAAAGAGGAGATTTCCTAGTATCCCAGTAGGCATTTTTTAATCAACAAATGCAACAGATTTTGTTACCCTATCATGGACACATCATTTTTCCTTGTAGACATTTATTATTTTCGAATTGAATAGGTAAGGAAGGAGAGTACAGAAAACGACAGTTTTAAAGACGAACAGAGGAGATTTCCTAGTATCCCAATAGGCATTTTTTAATCGACAGATGCAACAGATTTTGTAACCCTATCCAGGCCCTATCATGGACGCATCATTTTTCCTCGTCGATATTATTTTCTAACAAGATAGGCAAGGAAATAGAGTACAACATAGGACAGTTTTCGGATCGAAGATGATGGACATGATGGAGTAGTGGACGATGACCCACTAGACGTACAAGCATACAGACAATCTATGAGCAAAGAATTCTTCAAGATGTTGTTGCTAGACAAGACCAACAGTGTAAAAATGTTGCTGGCCCAGTAGGTAAACAGAGCTGCTAATGATCACACAAATCACAGATCCTAGTTTGGATTGTCTCTCTTTCTATCGACATGTCTACTGTACACTCTATCCATGCCAGTGCACAATGATATTGATGATGAATGTGGACTGCAACCATTCTGTAACAATGTCTCGTCAACTCTAGAAACTCCCAAAACTGGAGTACATACACATTCATTATAGGTGGATTAGATTATTAATAATAATAAAAGCGATGAAGTAGTTAAACTTTCAATTCTTGGTTTAAAGTCAATCACTTTGAATAAATGGAAGAACATATAACATGATTTTCATTAAGAGATGCTTTTCATAAGACATGCCTGCAATCATCCATCCATTTACGTCACGTTTCCAATTGATTTATAGTTAGCTTTACCAGTGTATTGCAATTTGCTTCTTATTCACTGGGAAATTTAAAGTGAATAAAAAAGCAACTTTAAAAATTGACTGGAATCATGTTTGAACGTCTAAAATTGTTGATTGTACCGCAATCATTTGATCCGTTATTATTACATCGAAATTTTGATATAATATCACAACTGTAGGCTAAAGAACGTCTACAGTAGTCCTATACGTATCATGAATAATTGTACTCTTATAACGGTGAAAATGGAGAGTTTATTATGTAGTCTGAAAATCACTAATTCCGTCAAGTCCCTGCTATTTGTACTCTATGAAAAGCTATCAAGGATAGCCTAATAGCAGTAGTAGTAGTTTGATAGTCATTATGGTATCAAATTTAAAAATGATCATGATGATTTAACTCCTATAATCAACTGATATCCTAGCCGATCGATTCAAATTCAATTTCATCAACATTGATTATCCCTTCCAACTGATTGCAAAGCGAATACTTTGACGGATTAGTTTAAATCCACCGTTCATAACTTTACCTATTGTTGAATCTTTTCACTTGAAACTGCTAATCGGTTTGCGATAGTGGTTACAGTAGATACTGATGTCTATCTATACCAGAATAGAGATGGAGGTTAACTTACAAGGGTGTGCGATCTTTTTTTATCATTTGTAAATGGCTGTACCGTAGACACATTAATTAAGAGAATAGCCGCACGTAAGCGTAGATTGGACACACACATCCACACCAAATAAAAAAAATAAATAATCATCACTGTCAATACGATACTTTGTCCATTAAGGCAGATTGTACACCCGATCATCGTCAACGATAGCAACGATAGTATGATCAATGATTGATGATGATGTTCATCATGATGGCAACATTGATTGCTTTCTACTGTGTAGCCGTCATGATGATGAAGAAACAAGGTAGCATTGGATCGCTTTGTGAAATGGTTATTCAAGTTGATTTACATGGAAATGAGGAGAATCAAGGTACAATACAAGTAGTATTTTCCAGCCTATTTAGCCTGGATTCTATTATGGTGTCCATTCAATTGAAAATTATGGGAGAAAGTAGACTTACGAGAAGAAGTTTCCAATTTCAATTTTAGAGTAACTTGGTTCAGCTTTGGCGAAAACTTGTGCAGCCAAATCGCCTGTACCCAACTTGAATAGGAACTCTACTAAGGTAAACACTTCAGTAAACAGTCAAGAAGTTAGTCAACGCCTCTGTTTTCAATCTACTGTCTTACTACTCAATATTAATTAATAGGCTGATACAATAGCTTTTCTGATGCACAACCAACGCCAGGCGTTCTGGTTCACGTCTTATACTCTAGGAAAAACAAGGAGATGCTTTACCAGTCAATCAATTAGCAAACTCCACTCGAGAATGCCAACATTTGATGTGTTGTCGATTTGCAGCTATTTCTCAATATGCAGTAGGCTAGCGCACCATGTATAGTATCATCCTATCCTACTGCTGGACAGTTCCAAGATGCACTACTTCAAGATTAGTCATCAGAAGAACACCGTCAAATCGTGTACTACAACCTGTACAGGAAAAAAAACAGAAGGGGTTTAGGGGGAGGGGGCCTGGATGGTGTACTATGCATTGATCAATGATAATATAGAATGATATTATTGTCATTCTTGAAGCAGTCCAATATTAATCATTCTAATCAATGCAAAGTAGCGATGAAACAAAAACTTCTTTTCTTCGGACAGCCAGTCCATCCAACTGTATTCTAAATGGGGCAAGTCCGCTGCTGCCAGTTATACACTGCTAGACCTGCAGTACTGTCCTATTATACAGTGCTGAAATCATCACAAGACTGTAGTCTACTTGTACAATGCAGTACTCGATCATCAATATGGCCATAAAGAAATCCTTTGGAACAACATGTACATTGTACTAACCATCACGTTGCGGCCATGTCTAATATCATTATTATTATTATTTATTATTATTATTGAATGCCGCCGATTGCTGTAACTGTCTGATCTAGTGGATATTATTATTCGATGCGATTGGGTCAGCGAGTCTTCCAATGTAAAATGAGTCCAATACAGTCAAAATGCGTGTATACAAGTACACCCATTTCACGGTCTGCTACAAGTTGAAAACCGTTCACCATTTCCTCAATTCAAACCAACACTTTAAAATTGAAAAAAAAATGAAAAATGGAAAGCCAAACCAAACCGAGAATATTTTGACCATTTTGCAAATTGAATAACAAGGCGAATTGGCACACTACCGTACATGGTGTACAGTACATACTACTGTGTAGTGAAGGGTATGTACTGTACTCTAGACCACAATACCTCGGACAGATAGACATTGTACACAAATCAAGCCAAAATACCGGAAAATGAGTTACTTACACTACTGTAGTAGGGATAGCTTCTGTAGTGACTGTTGTGAATCACTTGGATTAATTCAAGAATATGGAGGATATTAAACAACTGATTGCAAGCAACGATTAGTAAAACAGAATGGATTTCAATATATGTCACGATACCAACCACCGCCAAGAGTCAATGACTAAATTTAGTGTTTTAACATTTATATATGGAGATAACTAATAATGACTTACTGGAAGAACTACAGTAGTTATTATTTTTTTGTTACAGTAAATGATGCTGTATTGTAGTAAGAGTTCTCATAACGTAACTAATATTCATTGACGATAGTGTTATGTCTTGTAACGCTTGTCATCAATAGCCTGAAGATGTTCAATGATAGATGATATTATCAATAATTCTGTGTGTGGACATACTATAGTCTAATTATCTAGAATCGTTCTGGAAAACTCCAAGATTATGAATAATGTCTGTATTAATTTAGCTATCCAATATGAGCTAAATTTCGTCAATGGTTATGACTAATTATCTAGAATTGTTCTGGAAAACTCCAAAATTATGAATAATGTCTGTATTAATTTAGCTATCCAATATGAGCTAAATTTCGTCAACTGTTATGGCTCAAACATGATAGCTGCTGCCGAAGGATATTGAAGCTCGGTAGATGCTTGAATAAAAGAAGAGTTTTATAGTTGTTTTAACGTAGAAGCAATGGCGTCTCAATTCTTGTAAGATAGTTAAGGGATATTGAATCCCGGAGACTATCGTAATTTAGAGATTTGTTTGACGCTATCTTTGTCAGCAACTTGGTTTGTGACAATATATAATATTACTTACTTAATTTAGAAAAATAAGCTAATTACAGAATCTGGACATTATAATAACGAATAGAAGTATAGAAGTGTTTACAACAGTATTATACCATAAGTAGAGTTTGTTGTCCGGTATCCGTGTGATTTACTAGTTCATACTGTAACTGATTTCTGCTTGATTAATTATATTATACTAGTGCAAACTCCCGTCGCTTTGCTGACGGTTTACGATAATGTGCTCATTTAACAGATAGTATTGCCATTTGATAGACCTGTCAGAGGTTCAGTAACTTTTTACCTAAACACTTAATAATTCAGACACTATAATAGGAAAGCAAATGCTTTCGGTGCGCAAGGTAGATGGCATCTTGCTGTACATGTATAACCAATTTACGGAATCAAATGACAGATCAAACATGAACTAGCCAAATAAACCATTTCAGCCGTAGTGTTGATGCAACATTGGATATCTGATGAGCCTATTGGTAACCTGTACAATATGTACAAGTTCGCAGTAGTATTGACTGTCTAGATGAGATCCAGCTAAAAGTTAACTTACCCTTAATACGCACAATTTACAAAGTTTTAGCATAATGTTAAATTAAGTGAACCTACTCAGGTAGCAGATACTGTAAGTACAATTTGTACGACTTCATGCGATAAAACATAGAAATGAATCAGTCCCAACTCTCATAAGGTCTCCTTCATCGGGTATCTCCTTCTCCACAACGTGAAAAATGACTAAAATGTTAACCAATTTAGGAATACTTTAACATAAGAAAGCGGTAGTGTGATTCGTAGCAAGATCGAATAACAAAAACTGCAGCTTTATCCAAGTTTCACTTTATTACGTAAATTGGTTCATCCACCAAATGACCGACGTTTAAAAGCCATGTCAAGTTCTGCAATAAAGACTGCGTTGCATACATGCATAAGAGTTGTCTGGCCATACAAACTAATGAATAACTGTATTGATTCAGTTTTAGCCTCTTATAATCTTAATGAATCTTAAGATATTTGCGAAGCCGCTCTACAGACGCATGCCTGGCAAAGCTCTGTTGTGGTCAGCTGCAACCGCTTACCATGGACTACTAGAAAATATTCCTATTTCATTGATCCCAATTTGCGTCTATTACACACTCAATTTACAGTAGAACACCTGATATTAGTGCATTGCACAGTATAGTAAATGAGCCGCCATAGCAGCTACTGTAATGTCACTAGTTTCTAATAAAAAATATAAAATGAATAAAAGTATCTACATATTGCGTATTTGTTACCCTATAGTTGTAATTTATAATGTTGAGGTCTTCAAGGTACTCTCCTACTAATTTACTAACTTGGACTTTTAATCTAGTCATTTCGCACGATTTCCTATACTATACGCGGATACATACAGTATATTCGGACAGTCCACCTGCTATTGACAAAATTGTAAAAATTACTAAATTTGGATAGATTACATGCGCAATTTACGCTGTCTATATGATTATATCAATGCAACAACAGCTGTTAGCAAGTTATGGTAGACTATTTTATTAGCATAATTTTCTACACCATCAGTGATCTCAACCATACGGAATCCTGAACAAAAATCTTACGCGTATAAAAAACTAAAATTTCTGCCGCATAGAAGTACAGAGCAGCCTGTCGACTACAGTATGATAGATTATTAATTTGCAATAAGTTTAGTCGCCTGCCTAAATACCATACTCTGACCAGGTATCTAATGTTGTTAGGGTTATGCGTGACTAAGCCGTGTGTTTAAACTCACCACGATAACAAACATTTCTTACTGATAGTGATTTCACGCGTGCATACAAATAGTGTACAGTAAAGATAAATTATTATGTCGATATTATCAAAACAATATGAATCATCGATATAATAGACACGAAGACGGTTCTATATTACAATTTAGTGTAAACAGTTACTGGGAATAGGACAGAATTTCATACTATTATATCTATTGATTCATATTAGAATATGTCTGTAGTGAAGCTGATGAGTAAGTTATTGTTGCCAACATGTGCAGAAATAAATTACTGTAGATAGAACTTAATAATACCAAGCCTGTGACAGTTGACAGAATACTGTAGGTGTACAGATATAATTAAGTAATATTTTTGATAATTTAGATATGTTGTTTTCAGCTTACAGTAGGTAATACTAATCATAGAATTTTCTTCGTATAGTAAGCCCTATAAGTTCAAACGAAAAAATCTAAGAACCTTGTTCACAATCTTTATGCTATAAACAAATTAGGTTTGGTATTCAGCAGTTATGCCAGTTCTGTAGAGTTAGTTCTCAGTCCTTAATTCGCTAGGTATTTTGCTGCTTTTGCTGTTGTAAGCAATTTGATCTATTTACCAGAACTTGTTATACTATTACCTACGGTACCGTAGTATCTCAAATCGGTCGAGAATCCGTAATGCGATCTCATATATATACCCGTTTATGCAGGTATAGAATTGTTTATGTGATTTAAATATTGAATAGTGCCAAGTGAGCAGGATTATTGCAATGTCCAATGCAATAAAATTATTTCGGCTACTAACTGATAGGGTTGCTGTATCAGCTCATTATTATTTATTGACCGTAAGATACATTCATTAAACTGATGGTAGCTGATTTACAGCTACGAAGCAAATGAGGATGGCGCTCGCCAACATCAGTTGCCTAGCACATATTTCAATATCAAGTACACCAAATTTTGGGTACTCGTCAATTCTAGTGATGCTTTATCAAGGCAATCAAAATACTGTAAAAGACAAATCCACTAAATCAATGTTATCTGAAACGATAGGAAATTATTTAAAACGTAAGATCAATAGTTTAGGATCATTTACATGATCTTCTTCTTTCCTTAATTAAAAGTCTATCGAATCGTTGCAAATGACAGTAATCCCAAATCAAAATAGTCAAGCAATTATAACGATAGGTTTTATAAATTGACCCTAATTGAAATGCTAAGAAAGTTGTGATAAAATAGGATCAAGCTGTTTAGCCTCTCCACGATATCAAAATGATAAAATAATTATCAGCATAGCCGAATTAAATCGATACTGACTAATATTATAAATTGTCTAAAATCTAATCAGTATTCTAGCACACATACGTACTATTACTTTAGTGACATCATTTACTAGCATCAAAAGCCATCCGACGTCTCTAAACGAAATGATTTTGTACTTTACCCAAATAGTTAATCGATTATTCAATCCTATAAATAATTATCGTATCTATACATTGTCTATTGTATCTAAGCAAAGTATAAACTTATCTATCTTAAACATAGAACCCATAGAAGCATCGTGAAACATTTAATTACTATAACAATTACTCGATGTCAACAAGCCACAACGAAGGTACTTTAGTTAATTAGTTCATGTGGTATGCAACTATTGTAATCAATACAGGACTGTATTGGCAACCTAGTTGCTATAGTTACATCAATAAGGCTAATATCATATTAGCGTAACAATATGCCTAAAGAATTGGAAAGAGACAATTAATGAAGAATTGCAATCATAAACCATCGATTGTAAAATTAAAATGATTATGGATAAATAATACTAAGAGTTGATGAGTTGCAACTATATCGGAAGGACAATTTTAAGCTACTGGCGTAATGTGTTATATTACTTCTTCTACACAATACACTACTATACTAATAATGGATACGACATTGTCTGCATTATGAGCTATGTTTTTAAAGTCAGAACGGCGAATTAGTCTATTTTTGTATTCACGGAACAGCCAGTTCATAATTACATAGATACATTAGTGTCCACGACATTTAATCCATTATGCAGTGTGTGCCTGGTTGACATTTTGTGCACGTAGATATGCCTTTTACCTGGAGTAGCTATTGAATTATCATTAATAGAGTCCGTTTTCATCCACACTACCTTAAGATTTTATCAATTAATCAACTATACAAAGACAGCAAGTTAAAAAGGTAGAAAAATAGAGGAAAGAAATAATAACTACACGCTTTTTAGACAACTGTTGTAACAAACAGCACGTCGATAATCATTTTTTAAAGCGTAAATAGTTGAACAAATCTTTTATTATTGTTTTTACTTCAATCTAATAACTGCTATTTTTGTTACCATAACGAACCATATCTTACTAATTTAGTAATAAATTGCCTATTCTGATAAGTTATCGTTGTTTCAATCGGTTAGCACAAACTAGTCCAAGAAGTTGTAATCCTATTGCTAGGGTATGTTATTTTCAATTCGATGACAGTGTTGACTAAATTTATCCTAGTTTTTAATATCTTCGTTTCATGTTTTGATCAAGATTATCCGATTCGCTATCGGCAATTATAATTCAGTTTTTAATTAGAAGAAATCCAACGATTTTTATTGTTAACATTCGGCAATGTCAGATGATCAATAACGATGCAGAGATAAATTTGGATATAGTATTCAATCGAAATAAAGACAAGAACAATTATAACTGGAACATTCTCTCTACAATTCAACGTTATCGATTGTCGCCTTGATAATTCAAGTTGCTGACATTTCATAAGAAAATCTGCCACAATTTCAATTGGCTCATCGATATTGGTTAACTAAAAGTGTACATGGATACAGACTCCACCAAAATCAACTATCTGGTTTTCTAATACCAATTCTTTTGATATATGGTGCGATATCATAGTAACTAAACTAAAAAAATCTCCTTTCAATCAATTTCATGACAGATAGCAGCTGTTCCAAGTTAGCAACCAAGAAGAAATACAGGATCAATTAGAATAATTGTTTAAGCCTTCTTGAATTACTAATCGCTTCTCTTCCTTATTAAAATATATTGCCATATAATCGACTGCTTTTCATATTGAATAATGATTGAAGAATTTAATTCTATAATCCACCAATGCAGTCATCTTGATCAGCCAGTTCTTTTTGTTAATTAAATCCCTGTTTTTCACAAGTATTGCTCCTTCTGTCTATTTACATACAACTTCGCTCAAATTCGTATCTTTAAATTAGTTTCCGATATTTGGTTCTCCATTTGGAATTAAATATTAAACGTGCCTTTATTCCGTATTAGTGGAAAACGTTCAACGATTTACGTTACAACATTGAACAAAAATATCGCCCTCATTCCATCTCGACAATCGACAAAATTCCTTGAACGAAAGCTTTTCCTGGAATATTTTCGTTACTATAAGGACAGTTATTAAGTTACAAGGTCAAATAAATCAAATTGGACAATCATGGCATCCAACAGTTTAATACAAACTAATAGTCGATCACGTACTGAACAGCGATTCGATAGAATTAGAAGCGATTCATTTTCCGTTGCAGTTACTCAGGTAAGTTCAAATTCAAACATGGATATTTAAATAATTAACTAAGATAAGCGCACAAATATCTGATCATATAAGTACCGGATAAGGGTTATATTCTATTAAACTAAAAGTGACAATAAGCGAAAAGAAAGTAAAGTTACTTCAAAAATAATCTGATAGTATTATGGGTAAATGACGCAGTTTTATCTTCTAGAGAAAGTCTTCCGAAGTTTAATAGTCTTTCGTCAACTTTTTAGCGAACCATTAGCATAATTAACAAACTATGAATATTAAAAGCTTTTATCATTCCTTAAGATTTTTCCTAACAGATCAGTGTCATTTGAAAAAATATTTTAGCTTTAGGGGTGTGAGCGAGTTGTCTAACTTAAGTCAATCTAAAAGAAAGACGCCCCGGTGTCGTCTTTATTTTAACTTAAGGAAAATGATATAGAAAGTTATTTGATCCTTTAATCTTTATTCAGTACTCTTTCATCTATAATTGAATAACTCCTTTTTCTCTCTCTTTCCTATAATTTAAAATTCTAACAATAACAGTATCTTCTTACCTATAAGAAAATAATACAAAAATCACCCCTTACTTTCTACAATTATTTATATTTTATAATTTTTAATTTATGACTCAACACCTATATTGGCAGCCCAGTAATATAATCACAACAAATATTGCGAAGGAGAGCAATTTTGCGAGAAATGGTGTAGTTACAGAGATTCTTTATTCCTTCCTGGCCATCTTATGCAAAAAATTTTCTTTGTCTATCTTGTTAAACGCTATCATTTCAGTGTTTGCTGAAAAATTTCTCAGTCAAATACGTAGTACCTGTTATAAGACGTAGATATACCACTCTTTTTAATGTATAACAATCGTATCTCAATCTTTCCTTCTGAACTATACAGTTCTTTTCAGGAGGATAAATGAGAATTATTCTATCCGAATAGTTTTATATAAATTTTCACATTGGGTATTTAAACTGGAAATTGATGCACCCTTACGGCGGTAATTAATACCATATGAAATCAATTTTTATTAGGAATCTTTCGGATACGATAGCTAGCTGACTACGATATCAATTCCATGTCTTTATCTAATCAAAATAAATTACTTTAGATAATTGAGCATTGCAATCATAATTCCATCACTAAGAACAGATTGTCAGGATGGTAATTACCTAAATGGTAATAGAAGGAATTGTAATCACGTAGCCAAATACTAACGTATTTAATAAGCTTAAAAAGCTGTCTAGATTACACAAAAGAGGCTTACGTTACCAACCTGGACGATAAAATTAATCAAGACAAATCCAGTATCATTTATACGATCAGAGCAGTTGTTAGTGATAATAGTAATTTATTATCCATTTTTAAAGATAGTAAAAGAAATGAACTCATCCTTTGATGATGCATTCAATATACTAGAACTTGATGGCACGAAGGGTGATTATTAATTATAAACCATCATCTGAAGTAATTTTATCAGATGTCTACTTGTATCAACTGGGGTAAAAAGTAGAAGTAATTTTGTAAATGATAGAAAATGTCGTTCCAGTGCTGGGATAAATCCATTACATCCGCTGTACTGACTCAAAAGTAACACACCTATAGTCTTCGATTTCAAATAGACTTAGTTAGTTCTTGCTATTATCCGATATTAGTTGCAATTTAATTAATCCGTTATAAATCAATTACGAAATGTTATGGTGAACTTTCAGAAGGATAAAATGATGAGACAGTTTATGTCGTAATCGATGTTATATTCGCGAAATATGGGATAGTTAATAATTTTAAAATGTTACGTTTACCGCAGCAATTTATAATAATCTTCTCAGAGTATCGTAATAATATTGAACTTCGTTGGTAGGTAGGTAGATCCTATATCATTGCTATACTTTATTGGTATCCCGCAATATCATACATAAAAGTTCATAATAAACTACGCCGTTATTTTAGACCGCCGATAGATTGACTTAATGTAAATCTATCATTTCAATCTACCATTGCAGTATCCTTTAATGATAATATAAGATCTATGATTATTGGATATAAAGACTGTAAAATATACTAATTAACGTAAGATCCTAAAAATGGCTACCTTAAAGAATCCTTAGCTAGACTAAGATATTTTGTCTCCTACCTACCTAAAATGCAATTTTCTAGGCCTCCACTAGATTGCATATCATCTAGTCTTCCACAATACCAGAAATACGATATCTATGAAGGAAATAAAGGTCATATAGCAACGGCCAATGTAATAGTTTTAGGCACACGATATTTAGCTCTAGATTACAAATTAGGGCCGAAATATGATCGAATTAAAGTAGAAGGTCAATTTTAAGAAACTTATTGATGGCTGTAAACATTAGAATAATATTCGTAACCGACGTAAAATCCTTAAAAAAAAAATGAGTTACGCTACGTCATAAGATGTTAGATCAGATGATATTGAACAATATAAAATATAAACTATTGTATAAATTTCTCGTTTTATAAAATATGAAATTATTTATCCTGATCATATCCAATAAGTTCAATAATAAAAGGAAATAGAACTATAGACATGGCGATATAAATGAAGAAATATTTACTTTAGTTTCATTTTAGAATTGGATATTGTTCAAGTAAGAATTATTCCTTCCATGCAGACTATAATCATAATGGGATAGAGATTGGTTGCTTTCTTTCACTTTTATTATTTTCTAATTATATATATGCGATAGCAATAGTTGCTGTTTGGAAAGAACGAAAATAAGTAAGGGTTAGACTGTACTTTCGTTATGAGTAATAATACTTTATCTGATACTTCTGTTAGTCAGTTATTTAGCTTTATGAACGGCCAGAAGAAAATTGGAAAGAATGATACCAACAAAATTTATAAATATTAAAGCTGATTCAATCACGCTGCAGTGCTGATTAATTATCGTATTTTTATTAACTGCGGCAGATATAGCTCCCTTGATTTTGGGTACAATTTTTATTACATAAATGACAAGCGTTGCGGGTAATCAATATCAATATATTTGATGTATTCTTTCAAATTATATTTCGGGGATTTCTTTAAAAATATAGATCACCGCTAGGCATCAGTAGGATTAAACTGTAATATACCATTTCATAAAAGAGTCGATATTTTATGTCAGTGAGATCTAGCATAAGTTAAGGTCTTCACCGTCAATTAAGGCATTGTAGTAACGCTGTGAAGTTAGATTGGGAAATGTCTTCAGTTCTAAATATTGTCTAAGATTTAGTAGCTAATCAATTTACTAACACATTTTAATGTAATTACATATCATCATGTTTCGTACTATTAAAGCAATAAGAGTTGAATGGAAAAACGGACAAAAGTATTCTTTATTTGTCGAAAATATGTAGCCAATATTTTAATGAACCAATTTCAAGTGGGAATGATGACGATACGAATAGGATCTTGTATTAGTTTTCTGCCATTCAATATTCTGTTCGAGACAATATAGTATGCATTCCAGGGATTGGTTATTTTAGAAAACTTGAAATCAAAGAAGTAGTAATCACCCTTTTCTGTGATACGGAAACCGGGTTATATCAAATAA
>NW_002060952.1:1218124-1340279 GCF_000150275.1 Trichoplax adhaerens | reverse complement strand
GAATAGAAACTGTGATATAATAGGCAGCCAATAAAAATAAAACAAATAAGGAAACACTATTAATAGGGCAGGGATGACGACAATGTTAACTGAATAGGCAGCACAATATTTAACCATATTGCGCTGCGTTTTCGTTATTATACGAGTATATAAAATTAACTGCCATGAATAGTTGACAATGGGAAAGAAATGATATTCTGGTATTAAAAGCGATACGACTCCATTGGTATTTTCTTCTAATATCCATTATCTTTGATTTTTAATAGTAGTTAGTTTACTTTTCCCATCACAGATGTTTCAATTAGTCTATGATTGTAATTTTTCTATCATAAAAAATCGTTCAAATTTGCTTTGCCATCGAATCCATCTAGCTCGAACAAATTTAGTAAACTGTATTCCAGCCTTATAAGATAAGGCATCTATTTTCAAGTTACACTGATCAAGATATTATTACATTGTAACCTATCAATGTTAACAATATTGATCACTTCTTCGACTATTCCTCAAATCGAATCCGAAATGGTATTTTAATTACAATATCGATAGATATAACATAAAATTTTAACTTTCGTTATAGTGTACCGTAATAGCTATTCCTTATATTTAGATTTGGTTTTCATTTTTACATCTTTTCAAACTATTATTTATCCCTTCCATTAGCTTAGTAGTTGAGTTAGACTTTCACCAAATCGATAAATTTTATTTTTCTACACAGCAGTGCTTAGTAGGTTGACAAAGTTACGTTATTCTTAATTATGAATAAACTGTACAGTGCGTTAATAGCTAGGTTATTGGCTATGCTTTTTTCAGGTATTAGTACTTCCATTAATTATTGTTATCATGCTTAAACAATTTTGGTGTTGATTAAAATACCTTAAATATGTCGATACCATATGCTTTTATTCATGTTACGTTAAGAATTATCGATAATCCCGTTATAGCTGGCACGCAAGAGATCTTTTTGTATCAAGGCGCAGCATGCAATCATTAGCTCAAATCACTATCTTAATTTGACTCTGTCAGTTCTTTACTATTAACGTATTTTCCACTATTTCAGAAAGGGAACTACAATGCCGTTACAAACCGATTAATTTACCTATATTTATTTTAGCACTAATCGATCTGAAAATGATATGATATTCAAAATTTCAATAGAAATTTATTTCTTACGTTGATTATCGCTCTCTCTTGTTACCTTACATCAAAATTTACTTTTTTGTGTGTGCCAATAATTTATCATTTCATTCGAGTTTTATTTCAGTCATGAAATTAATTTGACACCAATGATCTCAGTATGACTGTAATTTCTTTATTCCTACTTCCTTAGTACTTCATATTAAATCCACAATTGAGCTATGCTGTAACTAATTGGTTCTAGATGTTGACTGAAGAAGGGAGCTCGATGCTAAATGCGGTTTACAAGGATTCATTCTATGTGTACATAACAGCATAAACTCTTATTGTTTGAACAGAGGCAAACAGTAACACAATATAGTTTAATTCTAGCCCCTAAAAACTTCACATGGGTAATTTTGGGATCGAGACTGTATCGAATTGCATTTCGTTTTGACAATGGCACTATCGTGGAGAAATTGATTTAAAAAATTGCGAACTCCTTTACGTAGCTTGAGCTTTATTTGGATAAAAGAGAAGTACAGGCTATTGACATAGATTATCACCAATTATTTTGAATATTTTAGGTTATTATTAGTACGAATATGCTCGATTACGATCAAGAAGTTCATTTTGATAGTAATTAATTATTAATTTAGACTGATTTTTGCCAATGCTATAAAGCATACTGAACCTATCTGACTTATATCCGTAGAGGAGATGCCTTTTGTGCTAATTCTATTGTGGTTTCTATAAAATGATTCAGCAGCTAGTGATATCTTAGTAAAAAGTCAACAGAAAATCTCTTAATATGCTATGTTATTGACACAGAATGATTTCTTCTAATGCTTTGAATAGCACGATCTGCTGTGGACCATCAATCAGAAACGAACAGTGATCAGCAGAATTCCACTTCTAGCAACATTAACCGATAACGAGATCGATCAAGCAGCTGAATTATTGGATATATGCTATTTTAATAATAAAGAGATTATTATTGAACAAGGTGATAGGGTTGATTACGTCTACTGCATATTACGTGGATATGTGTTAGCCTCCGCGCATGATAAACAGCAAAAGCATGGCAATCTTCACTACTGTAAACGCTACTATGAAAATGATGTCATTAATGAGCAAATTTTATTGACTCAGTTGCCGTTTTCTTTTACTGCTACAGCTGTTGGTGAAGTAATATGTGCAAGATTAAACGTTAACCAATTTGAACAATTGATTGGAAGCTGTCTTGAATTGTTGAAACGTGATCAAGCCTTTTATCACCATCAACTACGCCATTTCTTTGGAATGACGATGACGGATGCCGATTTTCAAAATTATTCGGCAAGAAGACATTTCTACACCGGCGATAAGTTCGATACGAAAGCAACTAAATTACAAAATCGAATGGATGGCGTCATCCATAAATGGAATAGAACATGATATTTATATGGAATAACAAAAACAAGACGGAAAATCCCCATCAAAATAAACAATAATAAATTATGTGACAGCAAAATGTGGCAACTATGTAAGATTTTCATCCTGTTATATCATAACAAATGCCATCATCATCTTGATTATATGATAATTGAGGCTAACGTTGTCTTTTCAGACGATACGGTCTACATTTTTTAACTTATAACTATTTATGCAATTATTTGAGCTACCGCTGTTCAACGACTAGTCATAATTTTGAATCGTTTTAATTTTTGAACTGTAACCTTATCGATACTGTTACGTAATTTATTGATATTGTAAGTGATGCATAAGAAATTTTGTTTTAATTATTGCATAAGATAAAAAAATAAGATGGGCGCTTTATTTAGGATATACGGCAATAACACTGGGGTAATCGATATTTAAATGAAATAATAATAAGATTGGAATGTCAAGTCGATTGCTCGACATGACAGTCGATTTATCGCGTACCGTAGATGTTTTTGAGTTATTACTGGGTAGTTTTATATCCTATATCTAGAAATTATCTTCTTTCAGTTATCCTAATTTGCATACTTATTTTATTATATTAGCAAATCTAAGTCTAAAACTGTCAGTATCAAAAATAACGACGCCGTGACACATGGGATAGCAATAATAGATTATGGATGTTCTTCAGACTACAGCATGTCTAATAACTAGTCTGTACAGTATATATGTAATCATAAGGTAGTTAATTATCATCCAATAATCACTTAATTAAACAAATATCGACACCGATTTAAATCATAATATTATTATGACTGCGACTGATAATAATCTAATAACTGACATTACTCCACCGCTCCATTTATCTACTTTATTCATATCTGTATCTATATCAACAGCTAAATCTATCTATCGCTTCGACATTATTATTATATGTAAACGATTTCAACTTTCCCTGTCTCCAATTGTATTTTTCTAATAAATTACAAGTGATACTTTATCAATATGATCAGAATATGGAGGCAGGGTAAAATAATTCAGTAGACGTAATATTACTGTTCATAGATAACTAATTTTTCCTTCATAATTCTAATTTGTTTATTTGCTCACTTACTATAATATCAACGGATAGTCTACTTACATTTGATTTTATCGGATCATCTTTAAGCAAGCCATATTGTGTATTTCGGTTATACCTAGCATACACCATCTCGATCAATAAAATAGAATAGAAAAGTATCTTTGGCTATGACGATTATTCGATCTTAAATTGTATAGATAATAGACTGCATGAGATACCGTAGCAAAGAGTATTACAATTTGTATTTCTAGATTTCATTGATAGCCATATGTAATGTAACTTAGTATTGTGATTGTAGACTGTTAGCCATGTGTAGTATAATGTACGGTAGATATTTATCCTAAGAGATATTTGGTAGCTGTAACTATAGACTGTAGTGGTAGAGACTCTATGCTAGAGTACAGATGACTATATACAGTAAGCTGTTGAGTTACTAATATGGCTGTAGGTAAAAATAGAACTGTAAATCATATATTAGGATATGGTTAATTCATTGTACTTTGGCTGGTGTGAATAATGTCTACGTAAGTACTGTAGTCGTATCCATATTGGATTAATGATGGTCCGCAGTAGAATAGTCTTACTAAGAATAATTTAACTATGTGTAAAATAAGGTAAAAGGTTGCCATGCGGATTGTAGCTGCGAATGCTACGGAAAGTATAAAAGCATGCAACTTTAGATTATTCTGTTAGTTCGTTGTAGAAGTCTTTAGAAGTAGTATTCGGCTAGAGTAGAGCTGTGTAGTTAATCTTTGTATAAGATTGAATAAAGCCCTTATTTTTCTAAAATTTGGAATTTCGTGATTGGTATATATCACACCTTATTATGATAAACAACGGAAAGTCATCGAGTCAATATTGATGAACTTATTTTCAGTAAGTAAAAATCTCACTTACATTCAGTGAAATATCCTAATTTAAAATGGAGTGAGAAAATATCCTATCGATAAGCGTTCTTGATCCCTTATCGTTCCTACTTTAGCCCATGTGAGATAATAAAAGATTAATCAGATAATTTTGTTTCTAAATTTTGAGAGCAGTCACGATAGACCGAATGCTTAACCGATTTACAGTAGATTTTGTCTAATTTAGTCACTTTAAACAAACGAATTCTCTTCTTAGGCTAAAACAACATCACCATCAAAATAACTTCAGTCAATAAGGAAGAAATTGAGCCGTGACCATGTTGCAATATTTTCATCACCTTAATATTGGATTGAATAATAAATTGTAAAATTTTGAATTAATAAACGAGAATTCTCTACTTTTGCCACGCTATCATAGCGTTTAAATCATTCAATTTCGTCTAATTGTGTGCAAGTAAACTGATTCTTAGTTACGCCTACTCCAATACTCTCTAAAAAGAATATTTAGAATAAAAAGAAATGTATCAGTCTTCATAATTTATGAATTTTTTATAATTTAGACAACCAAAACCAAGGAAGGAAAGGAATTAAATTAAAGAACTCTATTTTTTTAATTATGACCTTACGATAAATTGATATATCAAACTAATTATCTTCAATTTTAAGACTTACATTTAAACTTTATCTGATTCCTCTTAATATAGTAACTGAATTAAAGATATATATGGTACAACAGAGTGAGAAAGTGCAGTATGACACCTTAGCTATCAATATTGCTACCTATCTGACCATGATGGTCTTGGGATAGATTGAGATAGGGTTAAAGACGAGAATCCTCAACTGCGACTACTGTCTAGTCTTACGATTGCCTGGCAAGTACGGCAAAGAAAAGTTCCAATCCTATTCTGAATATGAAGCATCAGAGAACGGACAGATACCCAACGTGATTAAGAAAGTAAGAGGACCATGAATCTACTCTTTATATGCGGGTGCCATTCTTACATACATAGAATATCATTGCTACACAAGGTAACTACTTCCAATAATACATTAGTAATTAATTACCTAACTGAAACGAATCTGAATCCGTTTTATAGCACTTTCTGTATTTCAAGATCAGATACGATAGAAATTAATATAAGTCTGATATCCCTAAATATTATTGGAATAATAAGGTACTAATTAATCTCCACTAAATTGGTTTAAAATAAGTGAATGACATTTACATCTGTAAGTACCATGTTACAGTCTACTTTAATTAAACTATTTTCGTGTATATCGAATAAGGATGCACTTCCTGTTTTCTTAAAATTATAAGTATGGGCGTTACCGGTCTGGGGTCAATGATTCTCGTTTGTGTCATCATGAGTTTAATTAACCTTGCTTCTTTCTTCTTGTATTATTATTGCTTCGACTGGGGTATCGATGTTGATATTTTCTTATATTGAAATACTTATTTTCATTGCTTATAGTAAGCTACGTAAGAAAATATCAATTTTGACTATACATAGGTAGTGCTTGTAGCGTTTAAAGAAGGCACACGATAGTGAATGGGTATTAACAAAATTTCTTAGGTTTGCAACCCACTCACTCGAAATTTGAGCTACTAAAATACAGTCTCTTTTTACCAGCCATTATCCACATTTACTTTATCAAGGGTAGCAGACCAAATAATTTGCACAAAACTTATTTTAAAATTATTGTAAGACTTTCAACACACATTATTACCGTAATTAACTGCAACCGCTGCACTTCTAGGGTATCGATCAGTCTCTTAATTTATTGAGTGAAATCATTGCAGCAGAGGCAAAATTCTCGTCTTTATTATCGACTCAACTGAAGCATAGATTTAAATTCCACATTTTAGTCCCAATTTTAATCCATCGTATCGTACATTGCGTGTTCTATTCTATGGAGGAATATAGAAGTTGATAAAGCATTTCATGACATCTATCACAAAATATATAAAACATGTATTTCTGTACCATAGTTCACTCTTTAATACAGTAATATTAATAATCAGCAGAACTATAATATTATGATGATGATGTCACAAGCCAGCTTCGTGACAAGGATAACGTAAAACAAATCTCTAAATTACTATAGTCTCCGGGATTCAGTATCCCTTAACTACCTCACAAGAATTTAGACGCCTTTGATTCTACGTTAAACTCAACTAGACAATTGAGAACTCCGTTATTCAACTATCTGACGGGCTTATATACCCTTCTACAGCAGCTAACATTCACAAGTCATCTTATAAAAATACTTGGGTGAGAACATCTACTAACTAGTTTTTCACAGTCGGACTACAATATGTCCATTCACAGAGTGATTTCAGCACACATTACATCACAGCAATAAATTTACTGTAACACATTTATAATTAGAGTAATTCCTATTGTAAGGAACTAGATGTAATATATTATCACTATATTATATTAACCAAATTTAGATAACTATTTCTTCACGGTAGTTCGTACCGTGACAGATGATTACAAATTATCTCTGCAGTATTTTAAGGACGAGCACCCGAATCTGAATTCAACAAATTTCATTAAAATTATTTAAAATGCAATTGTTTTAACAAGCAGGATAGACGCCATTAGCTTTGAGCTCATTGATATACTATAAAATTATATACTTACCTCTCTCATTACTGTTGTATTTATTCGCGGTTATTTGGTATCGTTATTTATTCAGGCTATTGAGAATCATACCCCGATTATAACCGTTATGCAACAATATTATCAAGTGTAGTGTCATTACGCAATATATTTTAATAGCGCTAAATTAGTTAACTACGTCACATATTGGACAATAATATTATACTAAAGTAATTTTGAAGCTAATACATTTGATATTTGATGCACTGCTATAATCTAAGTTGAAAGACCATAATATCATGTCTTATTCATTAATTTAAATCGTATAATACCTTGAAGATCAATTATTGTCCAGGACAGATGTTAAGCTATATAGCGAAACCCGGTGAATAGATTGATAAGTAAGTGTACGCTGATTTCCTCTTGTAGTTATTAATAGTATTTATATTAGTCAATGGAGTCGATTTGTAATGGTAATAGACGAAACATGAAATAACAAGAAATTTATCTCTGTGGCATCAACAAAACATTCACAATTTTAACTGCTAAACTGTGTATCGTCTACTATGCCTAAAAGTATTCAATAACTACATAAATTAGTTAATTCCTTACCTTTAAAAGTGTAAGCTACTTAGTACTATAAGAAATAAGTATATGTTAGCTAGAAATGCCAGTAAAAGTGCTATAGGAAGTAGTATTTACATTGAACGAATAAATTTCAAAGTAATTGTGAGACAATCTGGATAAATGTGCACCTGTAATGAATATATTTGTAAATATGATATATTGCAATAAGCTAGTCGTAAGCTATCTCATTTTTAATTTATCTTCAATCAGATCAAATAAAACTTAATGTTGAAATACTAACTTAATTACTGTTACTAAAAGTCGATATGATATATTACGAAAAGTTGGTCCTAAGTTATCTCATTTTTAACTTATCTTCAATCAGACAAATAAAACTTGATATCGAAATACTAACTTAATTACTGTTACTAAAAGTCACATTTAAAAGTATGACTAAAGTTTATCCGTTAGTATTTACTACAGTCGTTAATAGTTTGCATCAATTTAATCAAGCACTTGCATAATTGATTGATTATTATATTTATTATAAGACAGCAATTTATCTCTAATCGAATACATGATGGATTTAGTTTTTCCATCTTCAAATGCTTGATAAGAGCTTTATCCTACTCGATAAACGTATTTTTAGGATTTTATGAAGCAGCTTCCTTGTGTACTATTTCAATAATACCGTATAACAAGGGTGAACAAACAAGGTTACAACTAGAAATTAATATGAAACAACATAGATATAGTCGAGAAATAGTATTAAACATAACAAGGGGTGCAAGGCTAAAAGTAAAATTCATTTGGTTGAATGAAAAAAAGTGGGATAACGTCCTAATTTGATAATGCAGAACTATTTAAATCGAATGCTTTAATTAAATTTAGATCTTCATATTGATAATGTGAACTAAATTACCGTTAATTTTACTTGGTATTTTACATTTAGACGGTATCAATAAATCGCTATAGATATGTGTACGTGCGTATATTTATATCATTACCTAACATTAAGAAGACTATCACATCTTCAGTGTAATTTTATCACCGAAGGATATGGAAAACAAAGAACTTTAGAAGACCTTTAGATCGAATCTAATTCATGTTATACATTCGAATATTTTTTTACAAATTTTTCGAATTAACAACAAAGCGTGTTTTGAGGGATAGGTTTAGTACTACGAAATTATCAAGTGACCTTATCTTATGTAATCGATATAAAAATGAAGGAAATTTATTTATTAAAATCGAGAAGAATGAACTGATTTATACTGACGAATAATACTAGCTAAACTTTGAATATAACTATCTAGAATCGAATAAATATCTGCGACGTATTATATGACATATGCTTGGTATTATCATTCGAGCTGTAGTCTCGTAATTCTATATCAAGATATAATATATATATTTGCGCACATATTTTATATATATCCACGTTTAAGAACCAAGTGGACCGACGATCGTGGATTTATGATCAGCTTTTTGGTATCTTATTTACCACAAAGACACCAAATAGGATTAAATATCAGATGTTATAAGTAGATTGATGATGATCTAAAGTGACAAGTTATAACACCAAATAAATTTCAGGTGAGATATCTTGAAAGTTTCTTTGAATTCCATAGTAATACCGCTATGCCATTTCTTGTTCAATTTATGGCATTTGTGGTTATTAACTAACGATGATTCAAAATAACATAAAATACAAGTATAATAATAATATATAATAACTCCTAAATAGCCATCGTTTTCGAAATCCTTGGTATCTACACATAGAGTTGGAACAAATATTATTGAAGACTTTTATAACTATACACTAGCGGAATATTTTGAAAGTATGACTGAAAATCATGCATCGATGTATGGACTTCTTTTTAAGAGCTTTTATCGCCAACATGTATGATCATGCTTAGAGGGTTTGAATTCAGATGATCTTTGACATTCTTGGTCTTAACAGCTATTAAACAGTCCCATTGGCTACGGAAATAATGTTGCAATTAAATCAATTCAAGGAAAATAATAGGGGAAGAGTTACATAATTATCCAGCATATGAATATTTTCGTCTTTTCATCATCTTGTAGCTATGTTGATAGAATTATTTCAAGCCTACCTCCATGAGAATAACATGAGATAGGTTTTCATCACAAAATGGTGCAACCTTGTATATATTTTATTCTTAAGATGTGCCAATTGTTTCTTACAGCTGCAGCGACATTTGATGTGATAGTCGATGTCAATATAATTTGAACTTACTATGTACCATGTCTAATTCCATGAGAAAAAATGTCCCATTGTAAAATGTTGATACTATTTGCTTACTTATGATGGTTAAGGGAGAAAATTTATGAAGATGATGATGACGATCATGCCATAGCTAAATTAGTTAATATTTGCTGCAATAGAAGCCGCATGTTGTTTAGCTTTTAAACGTAAATCGGCAACACTATTTGTTGGACACTGAGGATGATAGCCATATCTTGGCAAAAGGCTCAAATTAGGTGATGATAAATAGCTTGGTGTTTCCCGTGATGAACAGCACATAGAAGGGTTTGCATAAGGCTGAATAGGACAGTAGGTTGGATATTGGTAAGAACTGACTGCAGCAGCAGCAGCAGCGGCAGCAGCTGCTGCTGTCTGGTTATTTGGTAGATTCCAGCAATGGCTAGGTGATAAAAATGTAGAGCCATACAGCACGGCGCTATTCTGATAATCTCGCTTATAAAAATCGCTAAAATTGTCTTTGTCGTAGCCATTGCTAGAATTACCGCATCGTTCGCGTTTGCGCCATTTTGCTCGTCGATTTTTAAACCAAACCTAGTATACATTAAGATAATAGATTAGTAAAGTAGGTTGAGTTTATCTTCAGACATCATGATCAAGTGCAATTAGAAATTGTACGTGTTTGTAGCCATTGACAACTATCATAACTCTAAGGGCGAGCTAAGTAATTGCTTTCTGTAAAACAACACTTCATCGTTATTATTCTAAGAAGGAAATTTATTTTATCTCATTGAAATCGAAGTATAAAGATAAATTATGATTCAGTATAAAAATCCTATCGACAGTAGTATATTTTAAATCCGCTAGGCTAATTAATAGATCGTAAATCCAAGTATTGAAGCGTAAAACTAAGCGACATACTCGGACACGGGATTCATTTAAGTTAATCCACATAGCTATTTCTTCTCTTGTTGTCATATCCGGATAGCGATTACGAGCGAAGGCAGCTTCTAGTTCTTGCAATTGATAGCTTGTAAAATGAGTTCGTTGCCTTCTTGGGCGGCGCTTTTGACCTTCATCTTCGTCTTCACTATCGATGCTAATGGAATCATCTAATTTTCGTTTCATACTTTCCTCTACAATAGTGGAGAAAATGAAGAAGCGAACTTATGAGTAATTTAATTTTATTTCTCAGGATAAATAAATAAAAGCTGAAGATGTATGTCTTGAACAATTAGTTTTTTTAAGTGATAATAGATTATTTAAAGGCTAAGGAAGAAAATTTGAATCGAACTAGGATGGAGCATTACTATGATAATTAGGCCAAATTGTCGCCTTCTTAGTTTCTAATAAAAACCCTTGTTAATAACTAAAGGGTAACTTTAAAATTAAAGGGAAAAATACGATAAGTAAAGGTAACAAGCGGATTTGGCATACAAAAAATAGATTTGAAGTTGTTTTATGGCTTTGTGGCGCTATTAAGTAGTAATATGGATGACAAGATGTAAGAAAATGGACGATAATTAATCAATCTGAATTTGGTGAATGCTTGCTTAATTTCATTGGTGAGACTCTAGCAGATAGAAGCATTATATTGGATATAGAATGGAAATAGATTGAAAATTCACTCATTTTATGAAGAAAAAGATCATTGAATGCTTGTTCCGCAATTATAATGTAAGTAATAAATTAGATGAGTCATTGATTTGATGGTAATTTTTTTCCTCTAGGTAGGATAGCACTACAAGTTAATGGAATAAACCATAAAGATTGATGTTCAAATAATGATGATCGTTGAAATTTCAAGATTGTCTTAACGGTGATGTTTAACTAATAAACTTTATGAAGAATTGAAGTTAGAGTCGTTAGCAAGTTGATTTTGTTTTTTAATCCGCTGGAACAGAATCTAATCTATTCTCTCTTCATTTGCGCCTAACGTGTATTGTCATTTTACAGATGCATTAGACAATACATGCTTCCACATATATATTGACCTTAACCGTAATTTTGATACGATATCTTAAAATTAAATTATAGGACGCACATAATGATTTCAAAGAAGCCTGAATCATTCAGCAAAACAACAAATTAAACAATAACTACCATAAAAATGCAAGATTAGATAAAACAACTTTCTGTCAATATTGGGTAATAATTGTTAGTGGTTAATGAGAATTTGGCGACTCTGGATTAGCATTGATGCAATTCTAATAGGAATCGATGGCTATTTAGTACAAATCAAATGGGATGTCGATTATTATACTTGTCATCATTGACGATAACACAATCATCAAGTAGAAAAAATATTTATTAGGACAGTAAAAGTAATTATTATCTGGTCTCAAGTAATATGCATAAAATTAATATCAAAAAATTATTTTCATATCCTTAATAGCATGTATGTGGGTGTATTGAGACGACAGCATGTAAAATTAATTGATTGATATTACTAACTTTAAGTGAGATCGTATTAATACAGAATAAATGATATTGATGGATTAACGCAAGAAAATTAAACAAAACTTATTAACTTAAAATTCAAGCCGTAAGACATGTCAAATAGTTTCTTAAACAGATAAAAAATATATCGTTCTTTCGTATTAATAATTTCTAACATTGATCGACTTCGTGCTAATATAGAATTAGGTAAAGTTATTCCTACTGCTTCAACTGATAATTAGTTAGGTTACTAGCTTTCATTTCGCCCGGCGATAAATACCATATTACTGCATCGATGAATTTTGACAATATAAAATTTTAACTGTTAAGACTGCAATAAAATTGAAAACCTACAATATGCCATTATTGACTGTCTATATGACTTGATTGAAACGGTAATTAAATCAATGCATACTTGAAAATATTACATTCTAATACGCTAACCAAGGAATAATATATGTACTCTAAAGTAAATTTTATTCAGCCATTATGGTAATCTGTAGGTAAAAATAAGTGGTGTTGATTTTTAAGTAAATACTAAAATTAATGCTATCATCAATTCAATATCATTTCTCAGTTGAAATTAAGGCTAATAATTATTGTAGCTAATGATTATGGAAGATTATTAATTTCCTGTCTTGTAGTTGTTTTGTCTTGATGTTATGATAATGTCTAGCAGTGTAACGTATCTAATTTTCTTTGCCCTGTACATAGACATATAATTACAATAAAATTGAACGTTTTCAATTCCCCATTTTTTTCTTCCTTCCTCTATTTCCTACACTCTCTCTCATTTCTTGTCCTCAATCAACTATCTGACAGCATAGGCCACCTATGCATGTAATTCTCATGTATAAAATAATTTAATCTGATCGCTTAGAAATAATCAATTTTAATAAAATTTCATAAATCAATATGCGCAATATACGAACAATACCATCATCATCAATCCGTTAAATAAAAATATCTTAATCATGTGTTAATATTCTAGGAAATTTAAAATCGAAGAATTGTATACTCAAGAAGTGGAAGATAAAAGCTCTGATGTTAAAGTTTCACGATATGATTTTTTCTTTACTATATAATTATAGCACTTAATTTCTAATATAGGAATTTAAGTTTGATTAAAGAGTAAAGGGCAAACGGCTGTGATCAATTTTTTTTATTATATGGAAACTTAAATAAGGTACCAATACATTTGGTAATCCTGATGAATTGATTAAGTCTTTTAATTTATTACAACCGATTTGATAAAGATTATTCTATTCACTTAGTATTGCAATCTTACCAATAGAATTACTGTAGGATGGTTACTAACAGTGACTATTGATAGTATAACAGTACGCGATGATGAATTGTGCCTTGGATAAGTCCAAAAGCTATTTAATAGGGTATTAAAGCGCAACTTATACGTAAAGTAAATAAAATGATCCCAAAATATTCAATCGAGAACAATATAATATTTACCCTCTAAATTAGCTTTTGTGGAGCGTTTGAATGTAATGCTTCCAATCTTTAATTCACTAATATCCATAAAATTCTCTTCATGTGATTTTCATGGGTAGACTAATATAAAACGATATTGCCATCACAGATCAAGCTATTTGTAGTATTGAATTTAACTTAATTATCTTTGAAGGGACTAACATTGCGTATAAAAGTGTTTATAGGCTATTTTTTTACCACTGAAGTCGGTATCTGAAGTTTATAGATGGAGCGTTAGATATGGAAATGATTGTTTCTAGTTCATTCTTTTAAATTCAATTTTACATGTTGGTTATTAATATTTGGTATAATAGAAGCCATGCTTTTGTATAAAGCGCTCTGCTGACGAAATTTAATGTAGTAAAATTGTTGTTAGCAATCTTAAATTCTCAAGCAAGATGTTTGTTTAATGGTCGGCTATAAGTCTGGGAATATGTTCAATATTACATTAATTACTTTAATTTATAAAGGCTTTTATATCTTACGAAAAATGAAAATGATTATGTCATTTGCAGCCCTTTATAACCTCAAAAGCATTTGTACTATCTATTCAGGTGATAGATGGTGATATAAGACCATTTTTATATCTACTGTAGTAGTAATCAATAGCGGCAGATGCTTTTAGTGTATTAGTAAATAAGAACGATCCATTAAAAGATTAGCAATTTAACCGATATAATAGACAATAGTCACTACAATTTAAGAAATTGTGCTGATAATGAAAAATAAACCGATTTTAAATGTTGTACTACAGTATCATTACTGGCTTATCTTCGTACTAAAGAGAAATTATTAAAAGAGAGTGATGCAAGCTCAGGAAATAAAGGTCAAAGTCATATAAATTAATTCTGTATTTTTCAAACGCTGAATGTAAACAGATTAAATCGTCTGATAGGGTTGAAACTGATTATCGTGTTAGTTTACTATTTTACCAATGTATACGTAGCAACTGTCTAGTTGTTAAGCAAATTACAAAGTAATAAATCGTTACTAGGTAGTGTAGACGTTAACTGGTTGAAGACATAATAAATTTAATGATCTTTTGTGAGGAAACTTAAATATTGAAAGTGATGGTTTTGACTACTTGTCTAATAGAAAAGATCTATAGTTCCCACACGCTTGCACGATTTAATTTAAGTATTTTATACTTTCATGTCTTCTATACATGTTATCGTATTAAAAAAGAAGTTACAGATATTCTACTAGACACAATCGCATTTAAAGTTCAAGGATCATAGACAATAATAATTAGGAGTTTTGATTGATATATGCTGTCGACCGGTCGATCATAGTGCAATTTCTGCTAGTGAACTACTTTCAAACTAAAATCGTCTGTTATACCGGTTTAGGCTTCAAAGATTATCAATAATAAATTAGTTATCAAACGGTTTTTGGCATCTGGGTAGTTTGCAATTGCGTAACGCTTCTAGCGGCTACGATTGTTTTGATGTTTAAATAGCCTGATGCATTAGTGGATTCGATTAAGCAGACATCAAGTAGTGGATAATATTAGATTTTCACCTAGTTTGTAATGATTCTGGTAACTTATATTCTACACAACAATCTAACCTATTAAAGATCATTTTGTTGCTAGGATTCATGCTGTATCGTTGGAAAGCAGTATTTATAATATTATCATAAAAATAGATGACATAATAAATAATCAAAATTTAACTGTACTGGGTAAAGGATAATTAATTTAGTCGTATGTTATAGTCAAGAAAGGTACTATTCAAGACGTTTATAGAAACTAAGATGACTGAATACAGTCGTCGTTGATTAGTAGTATGACTTGATTCTAATCAATTTGCATAAGTGATTGCGAATTTTAAAATTTGACATAGATTCTAAATATTTTGCTTGCTACCGTAGAAACTGACTGTCACTAGTAAATTTTATGCGTAAATACATAATTAGTAAATTTTTATCGTTGACTGATGTCAGTTATTACACTCTACAAATTATTTTAACTGATTTATGAAGGCAGAGTATCATATTCAGTAGGAAAGTGTAAAGAGTAGAAAAGACGAAAATGTAAATAGCTAAAGGCTGAAGAAGACTATTAGAATCTATATATCGATAACAGTGAGGCATTTTGCAAAATGATCGATTTCGCATCCGGCCTCGTTTATATAAATTTACGTAATAAATGATTTAATTATACAAGGAACGGAAATTTTTTCAATTTTAAGTCAGCATGATTGGATGTGGAAGAAGGTGAAATTAGACGGTGGAAATAAAAATTAGACATATTCTGGGATTATGTTAATCTTTTAAACCATAATTAACTCCTTGTAATATATCAATAGATGGCGCAGAATGCAGTGAAAGGAAGAAGCTTAATGACTTCATGAAAGCTCACGTTTTTTTTCAAACTACCAAGTGGAATACATATATTGAATAATTCTGATGAGATTTAACCTATTCCTGCCTACGTGATTAAAATGCTTACATAATTGTTTGCTAGGACTAATCATCAAAGCATTAAGTGGGATACTGTGCAATTTAAATAATTTCAATAAAATTACTGACAATCATTGTATAGTAGTGGAATAAAAGATTTAGAAGATGATTTATAGTTAATGCCTCATGCTTGAATCGGCAAGCTCAACTAGATAGAAGAATCTAGGCAGAGGCCTGTTCATTTCGATGGTTATATGGCTTAAAAGACCTATTCTGTCCGATTTGAAGATCAGTTATAAATAGCATATCATTAGCGGATATATTATATTGATTGAATCGTGACTGCTTTATTGATAGCATGGTAACGGATGTTAATTGTCCTATAAAACTTATCTAACTTCCGTACTACATTATTGGAAATGTTAACCAATTGAAAATTTCCAAATCGATCTATCTTTCCTTTATTTGCCGATAGTAACTATACATAATGTCTGTATTAGAAAGTAATTCCTATCGAATCTGCTCTAGTTGTTCATAATGAACTATTAGAATAGATAAAGGTAGTGCGGGGATCAAAAGTTTTGTTTTGAGTGGAATAAAATAATCTCTCAGCTGATTATCGGAATTTAGAAAACCATCCAAACTGCTATGTTTTAGATAAATATATAAGTTTGTTCATTTTAACTCAATCAAATCCATTTGTTACTCTCGATCGAACTGAATTAAACTAAACTCTATCATAATGTCTAATGATTGCGATAACAACTTTTATAGTAATAGTGCAGCAATGAATAGTAGTGTAAGCTACTACTAATTTAAATTCTAATATAATCGCTGATAGTAATAATTTGTAAATTGATTTAGTGTAATGTTTTAGCCATGATATCAACTCCGAGCTCAACTGCATACAAAATGGAAATTAATCGTAAAATATAGATTTACAGTGCTGTGGATTAATTAGAACAAATATAATGATTATTAAAGTTGGATTCCTTAAGCTAATCGAGCTATGAAGTGGGACAGTAAGAGTATTTTAAATTATAATTTAGACTATGTTGATGTATAATTATATTAGATATTATATATAATAGCACCAAATAATGTTTTTCTATAGAATTAGTGACATTAGGAAAAAGCCATAGCTTACAGGATATCTTCACCTGATAACCGTTAAGCCAATATTTTTTTTATCCACTTCCATTTGTAATGTATACTATTGATTAATATTGCATGAAGTTAAATCATTCTGTTCTCTCAAATTAGATAATTTGGGGTGTCCGAGTAAGGGCTACATAAAGACATTGGTGACCTATTGTCATGATTATTGATTCAAGAAATCAAAAAGATGATGTGAAATTGACGTAATCATTGGGCAATTCATTATTATTATTCTACTGTGAACTTTTTTTCTTTTAATATGATGTAATAGATTGTTATTTAAATGGAGAGTCTATGCATTGTCTTGATTGTATTATGAACTTAATTGTTAAAGCGTGTAACTGATGTCATTATTTCAAGAAGGGCATAATGAAATAGGCTAGCTATCTCAGTAATTTCAAATTCAATCCATTGATGATGAATGAATAATCGTAATTATTATAATAATTATAACAACTAATTTTTTAGGAAATAGTCATCCTGTCTGACCACTTAAAAATTTTCAGACAAATCCAATCCATGCAGAAATTAAACTTGGTAAGATCACTTCCGAGATAATTACGATAAGACTAATTGAAATTCAATCACCAGAACGCTATTTTTAATCAATTAAAAAATTGATCCAAGTCATGGATCAAGATGGAAGTGACTTATTTCACTTAGTAGCCAAGAATAGATTATAACTTATGATATAATTAGCGGTTGATTGGATTCAATTAATTTCGTTTCAATGGTTAACAATCTTTAAGTTAATAGTTTAACAATGATGATCACTTCCAATCAATACTCTACTTATGATCATGGTAATAAATAATAATATTGTTTAATTATGTAGTTGAAGGTGAAAAATTCTAGGTCAAGCATCTAAAATATTTTGCTATCGTGAAAATAAATAGCTGAATAATTGAAAAGTGAACTAATAAATGAAAATATTAATTAAATCTACCCTATTTCTTCCCACTCTATTAATCTCATCATTAAATCAGCAACCAGGACATTTCTAACTAGAAATTATATTTTAAAAATCTATTGTCATGTTGTTTATACGTACTTTCTTTATCACTCAATTCACACTTTTCGTTTCCAATGACAAATTGATACTTGTTTGGAATTGACTTGCTTGCAGTATTCATATTTTTTTTGTACACAGCTGACAATAAAATAGAAGAGAAAAAATATCGTATGTAAAATTAGTACATTGGAGGGTAAATGATTATAGTTGTAGCTAAATTCAATAAATATTACAGTCAATTTACTGAGCTGATTAATTTTAATTTACACTCAATGGTTATCAAAATGGATTTAATAGTAATAAAAGTGAAGTAGGAATCTTGCATCAATTTACTATAAATTTTTCAAATATTTAAACACAAAATGAAATAAAATCGTTTACATTACATTAGTACTAAATATTATTTTCAACTTCAGAAATAGAACTGGACGTAAACTTTTAGTTGTTAAGGTCGACTGAATCAATCATGATATAGGATAACGGATTCTCGTCTCATTACAATTTATCAACATATTCTAACATAAAATTGTCAACGCCAAGGTTAGAATTAGCCGATTTCAAGGAAGGAAATAACATCAAATTTAATAACAACATGAGCTAAAAAGGAACTATTATAAGCTATTAAGATGCATCATGAGTCATCAACAGAACTAATATAAATCAATATAGAGGTAGATCAAGTTAATGCCAAAGGGATACTTTCCGGCCTATGTATTAAATAATAATTTCTTATTGTTTAATGTCACGTAATAAATAGTTATTGAATAATTCCAAACTATCGTCTAGAGGAACAATTTGATTGCAAATCAGATTGATATTAGGGCCTTAACTTTCCATACTCATTATTTAGATTCTTTTCCCTCGCCAATTGATTATATAAAGAATATACAAATACATTATTATTTTTCAGAATGGCAAATTTAGTTATATAATATCTTGAATGGATTATACAAGATATTATCTATTAATAAGGTTTAGATACGATGAGAAAAAATGTTGAAATCACGTTATGGAATAAAGTAGATCACATCTGTATCATAACAATCCAGCCATACAGTAGGATAACGAAATCCGATCATATGATCAACAAGAAAACAATTTTATTCTATCTGTTTTTTATTTCAGATTTTATTCTAGTGACTGGGTTAAATCATTTTCTCAATTAAAGGGTCCATCGCAAGTCCTACGTACTAGGAATTTTAGTTTTGTCATTATTGTTGCTCTTAGAACACAATTTAGCTATTTCAGAAAATTCGCGATAAAAATTTTCATATTTCTAGCTTCATACTGTGTTGGAATAGACTATAAAATAAATTATTTTAGAGCCTATTGAAATATTGGTGACGATAATTATCAGTAACTATATCACCAGCATCATATTCAATTTCAGGATACCGTTATTTATAATGATAATCTATCTGCTGATCTAGGTGTATGATACATTTATTGGTACAGATGTTGTATCCTAATAACTTACATGGGTATATCATTCATTTTTTCAAGTAGATAATTTTGTCATCGTTAACGATGGAATTCAACAAACTTACCGATAGGTATTGGTAAATATCTTATCATTATTGTTCAATTAGATCAGATTACTGTCGGTACATGCTACCATATTACAGACTAGCAAAATATGTAGATCTTGATGGTTGCAAATTTAATCGATATATATATATATATATATGCATATATATTTATAAATAGTTGGAACTATTGACTTGGAGTAATTGTATTACGGATTAATATTCGACTGATGGTGTAAGTCAGAGAAGACGTTGTAGTAAATGAGGCCAAAATATCTATGCAGGTTAGTCATGGTAGTCATACAATGTCGTTAGACTGGAGACACTAAAATAACTTGAAGGCAATGGAAACAAATAAATCATGCCATCTTTACAGATAATAGCAATGATGTCAGCGGAAAACTAATGGAATTTTAAAAAATGAAATGGCGTACTTTATCAGACAAGCAATAGAATGTGTGAACAGAAAAATTCACTCTTCTTTCTTGCTGACATTTACGTTCATCCTGATTAGGTAAATAATGTCGGTAGTAAAATCGATCAAGGAATAAAAATAGCTTTGTAGACAATGCGATATGAAATATAAAAATAAATCGATACAAGCAAAAGAAAAAATCGTACAATGCAATCATCTAAAATAGCTAGCTAGCTATGATGAGGGAAATATATTGCACTATGTAATTGACATCATAATAGATGATGATTTTGAATTTAGTAACAGTTGCAATCAATGATTGTTTGATAGGATAATAAAACATTTCAACATCTGTGATTAACATAGACTATCTTTTGTCGTTGTCTTCAAGTTTGAATTAGCTATTATTTAAATAACAACAAGATTAGCTAACAGAAATTGATTCATGTGATTGAGCAGCAACAATACTGCAGCCTAGTTGAAAGTCAAGTATTGGTATTAATCATGTTTTGGTAGAACTCGGTTCAAACTTGTCTATTCTACAGAAACTATAGAGAAAAATGGAAATTAAATAAGCTACAAAGTGAATAGAAAGCAATGAATGAATTACTTATTTTGATTTTGAAATAGGTACAATTTTTTTGTTTTGATTTCCTATTCTCCACTCTATTATCTTAATCTTAAATCTATACTTTGTAGTGATGAGCGGGATGCTGATTCTCAGCGAAATGAATATTATTTGATTTACAGTACCGTAATCGTGCAAGGTATAGAGAGAATAGCTAGGAGTAAAGTAATTTCAACTCAATGTTATTCTTTTATTCTGACTTATGTCCTAAAATAGAAAACAGACCTAATACCATCGCTGTCCTATTAAAACGTTAGCTTAAGAGTTGATTAACCTTGGAAAAGGCGCATTAGGGATTAGAAAATAAGTTAAAGTTGCTATTATTTAAATTAAATGATGATATTTGATCTATATATAATCGGGGTAAGTAAAATCAATCTTAATCTATGCTAATAATCCTTGTATCCAATTTATCCAGTCCATCGTTCTTATGCCATTTTTTTGCCTTGGCTATTACAGCCTTAATATTCTCTCCATTTCTTACATTAATTATTAAGCGTGACAATACTAAAAGTTATTAAAGTAAAAATTGTTGTAGGACGGATGTATTGAAAAAGGTCATGATAGGCTATATCTATCTGTGCATACGATCTTAATCTTAAACAATTATCGCCAATTTGTCAACAAAGCTCGATTGGATTTTGTAAAAAAGAGTATCAAGACAAAAAAAAGAGAAGAGATCTAATCATACATTACTTAATAAATTGAAAAAATTTTTGTAATACAGCTTAAAGAAATAAAGGTTCTATAACGTTAGAAATAACCTTGAGCTGTATTATTAAAATTGGATAATTGCAAAAGATCTTGGCTAACTAATCGAGTTAATTGATATCAATAGTTAATTTTATAGGCTGACATAACTATATTCAAAAGGGGGGTTATCTAGTTTTTGACGTTTAAGAAGACTTTAAAAAATGATTGATTGCTTTTTGATCGGCGATAGTATCGATTTTGATTTGATAGCCTTGATAACAAATTGATCGGTAGGATTTATCATACAGAGGCAAGGTTAAATAGGTTAGCATAACTTGCGATAACAACAACTATGTTTTTAATTAACTTTCTAGTTAAGACTATCTTGGTATCATGATTAGAATAATCATACTCATCATTAGAATAATTATATGGATGGTCTGCCTATCATTATTTTGAATCGGTAAATGATCAGATTTGATTTATCTAACACAATTATGGCTAACAAACTTGTAGATCTTGAATCAATCACTGCTGATATAACATAAAGATTGTGTCAAGATTGATAATACAACAACAACAACAACAACATGGAATCCAAGTAGACTGTAATTACATGTTTTAATTTGAATTTTAAATTGGTCATGTCGTTTTATCGGACGAATTATTAACTATTTCAAGGATGATGACGTTAATATAGTTGATGAAATGATAAGAAGTTGATTTAAATCAGCGTATATCGATCATCTGAATTCATGAAATGACTTAGTCGGCAAGTAAGAAGTCGCAGTATACGCACATCAAGGGCAATCAATCAACGGGGAAGAAAGAGAGACAAATTGACGATCAATAAAAAGATTAAAACGAAAGAGAACACTTAAGAAGGGCTTCAGGCAGATATAGAATGTAAAATAAAACGATTGACGAGAAAGAGAAAACTAAATTAAGAGATTAATAACCTTACCTTTAGTTGCTAATAAGTTTATGAAATTGAAGAGGCTGAAGTCTTAATCGTTGAAATTTGATTTTTTTCAAGACAAGTTTGAAGCAAGTTGTTTTATTTATCGGCTGGAGAAATGAACAGTAAGATTGAATGTAAGTCAACTAATACAAAATGTGATATGATTAAAAAATTAGATGAAGTAAGAGCAGGTTAAGTCAATGATTAAATTGAATCAATCGTTATGGATGAAAATAGGAATAACAAATTCTTATCACTCACTTGAAGATTGGTAATAGTAGATCAAATAATTGATAGAATTAAGGTGGACTAAGGCAAGACAACAGCTGTTGAGATGTGGCACAAGTGATGATAGATCAATAATAATTTTACGATTATATATAGGGTCGCATGTGTATCGATAACATTGAATAAAAGGGTAACATAGACAGTAGGTCGAGATTTAAAAATTAATTGATGGATAAGAAAAGACTTTGATGATGATGAAGAGGGAATTGGTTAAGGATATAATAGAAGTTGGGCGGGCGAAAAGTTAGAATAGGTTAACAACGGTAACAACTGTAACAACTGCATTCAATTATTGTTATTTTATTATTTAACTATTAAAAGTCAAGTTGGATAATCACACGATCTAATCAGGCCTAGTAAAATTGTTTGCCCTGATGGTATCTTTTCCCATCTCCTTCATTCTTACGGCAATAGTACATAATGAGATGAATCATGACGATAGGAAAAAAAAAGTAAGGTTCGACCTTTTGATTGAATCGCTATCCCTATTTCGACTATCCTCTACATTTACTATATTAATTTATCCATCTAATTTTATAAAATAGCCATAATAAGTTTTCTAAGCAATTTAACCTTCCACTTTACCTTGACGACGAGCTTTGCTGCACTTCTTCACCACTCTGAAAGTGATAGCAAATAAAAAAAAAACACAGACGACGACTGTAAAAGAATGATAGTAAATACGCGGGGTACCGATGAAAAATAGAATCCAATACTGCTCGATCTTTCACTACAAGTAAGCAGTTGTAAAATTGATACAATTGATTAACTTGATGAGTTGATTTGTCTTTAAGTGAAATAATACAATCTAATTGTTTGCCTATTAAATAAGGTTTGAATTATTGTTATGCACAATTACGACGGCATCGATTAAACTTTCAACAGTGTTACATATTACCCATTAATTGCAACAATAGATCATATGTCAATAAGAAGGTCAATGTAAATTGCCAACGACTTTGCTACCTTATGATATTGACGTCAACTATCGTTATAAATATCTAGATACAAGGCAGAAAGAGACGATTGGAATGAGAATTTTTGACTCCTAGGAAGTTGTTATCATCATGTTAAAAATATTTCTCATGTATGATGGGTTAATCGATTGATGTATTCCTGCTGCAATAGCTAAGCATGACCACCTTACGATAGGTCTACTCAAAATGAGCTAATACTAGGGCAAAAGTGATACAACAAGGCATCAGAGTCGTTGGAAAGGATAAAGAATCAATCGTTATCCAATTGTAAGTCAATAAGCGATCGAAAGACAGAAAGAGAGACAGTAGGAAATAGCGTTAAGTAGATGATAATGACTAGCAAAAAAAAAATTATCAGTAAAAGGTAAGTAAAATAAAGTCTGATTACGAGGGGGAGGGAAATGAGTCTAAAATAGAAACGATTAATAATAGAATGGATTGACTATACAAGTGGACTTGAAGATAATAGCCATGACATAAACTATTATCATGATTATTTTATGACGCCGTAAATTATATCATGGTGGTCAAAATTTGTTTAACTATCTATTAGTTGCATTGCAGTTTCCTTCATCGAAGGCGGTCGTTTAACATGTCCCATGGACTTTTCCATTAGACTTGACGACATCATTCAATTGGATAAGTTGAAAAATTATTTTTAACTGTGTAAAAATTCACTTGTTGAAACATGTGGCATGATCGACATCGGTTTTCAAGTTTCTTTTCTTTTATTCAATTCATTGACATTTTAGAAGCATCTTTTCATTATTTCCACGCTTCTTTTATCTAGAAGCGTGTCTACGTCCACTACATCACATACTGAACAGGCATAGATGGACGTATCCTACTACGACTAAATTTAATTTTGAATATTTTATTGTCATCAACTAATGGAAATAAGTTGTTGAAATAGATGATTGATCGATGTAATAGCATGTATCTAAACCTTGTAGGATAAAAAAATAATCCATTTCAATTCAGTCTTGTCATATTTTTATATATTAATTAAAAGAGGACCTGTTATAGATCGTGATTTTCTGATTCTTTAGCTTATTTCAAAAAAATCCCCAAGCCACAGTATAGTATAAGCCGCAGTAATAACTATCGCAATTAAATGATCTATACCTATTATAGTCCTCTTAAATGAGGATGATTATAATGACGCCTTGAAATTAACCTTAATAGTAAACTCTGAAGAGTGTGATCTATATTGAATAAACGATACAACTCAATCTTTGTCGTGATTACTGTTGAAGTTGTTACATTTCAAGATCAAAAGATACTCTATGTAAATGAAAGAACAAAATAAATGCAAATAAGAGGAAAAAATATATTACGTCTAGATAGGGTAGAGAACAATCAATTAGTTACAGTTGTAAACGGACAAGTCATATTATTTGCTTGAAGTATTGTTGAGTTTATTTGTATTGGAGCAATCGTTTCCTTTTATTATACAACTATTCCTAGCTCTACTATTCATCTATTGTGGTTTGATAGAGTTGAACTTGATGTTGTCCATCAACTAATCGCTGAGTTAGTCTTCAAGCATTTTTCCGCGTCATTAAGGTAAGAAGAATGTAGCTTTGCTTGGCCACCCTACACTACTACTACCTATGACGTTTATGCCACTTCATGAATCATTTCCTTAAATTATCATTCAGGGACAATTTCTACTCTACACCTATTATTAACGTCATCAGTAATCCATACAACGATCTATTTTAGTTGGCATTTATAATGCTCTAAAATGGATATTTTCTTCTGCTATGTCTCTTCCTGATTAATTATGGTAATATTTCTTGATAAAAATAGAATCCAGTTTAATCATCATCCTGTATCTTGATAGATTCATGATCAAGCTATAAATTTTTAGTGATAGCTTATAGCGCTTACGTAGCACTAGTTAAAGTATCGATGATGAGCGATTATCGCTATCGTTATGATTGGTTGATACTAAAATAAAACCCTCTACTAAGGATGATAATGAATGAAAATTTTCTATATAAACATTCTTATTAATCATTGATTGCATCCAATTGCATTAATTAAATCACCTTTATCATAGGCTATGGTCGATAATAAGAGACTTAGATACAGCAGTTAACCAATAGAGATAAACCAAGTTGTCGTATAGATGATCTAGATAATGATGATGCTTACTATATCGGTTGAACATTAATTAAAACTATCTAGAGAAAAGAATTGATTTGATAATGAAGGTTTATGTGTTAGTCGATAATAGAAGAGGATCAGAACAATAGCTTTAATTAAATTGTTCTCATTAAGGAAAAGAGGAGACAACCGATCAACTTATAAATCGTTACTAAGCGTAATCTTTTGAAGATGGACTTATTGTACTTCGTTAGTGTATTGCAGATGTTAATCCAAACTTCAACTAAAGTCTTTCCATTTTATCTATTCCAATTCAATACTGTTAATAACTGTTCTATTAAGGGAAAATTTCATTTGATGTCAAGTATTAGCCTAAATTCAACCGAGATAATAACGAACTTGAGCGATAGTATTAACTATCATTTAACAAGCGCCTCTTACTCAACGTATGCTAGTAGGCAACGCTAACAACGATGATACACCTTTCAATTATTTACTAGTCAATGCTGGTGTATCTTATTGCTGTTACTTGCTTCGTTGCTTACTATCTTGTGCAGTGGATTTGCTGTATTCCACTCTTATATAGTCAGAATACATTTTCTGTAATTAATTCTTGCTAGTAATCCGCGATATACTATCTTTAATAAAACGATAGAGGATTATATTTTATGCTCAACCAATGCCTTATTGTGGATAGAAGACTAATAACGATTTGTTCCTACTATCATCCCGATTACTTCGAACTGTATTGTTATGAATGGAATCAAATCTGTTGTCTACTTTTCCCTTTCATGTATTAACTCCGGTAGCAGATGTAAATCAAAACTGTTGATATTCCATGTCCAATGTTGTTTTGTTATCCTTATCTCCGACCTATAGTTATTAATACCAGACACGTGTACAAACTAATTGCTAATGGATTTACATATAAAACTAATGGAATGTCGGGAGAATATGGTATTGCCAGATTAAATACAGTATGCTTAAAATAAGAACGATTATAATTAACTTTAATTTATAAAGATGATAAAGACTCCATAGAAAATGATGAAGACCGTACTTTAAAAATAACAAGATATTGATTTTTTTTCTCTTCCTTTCATGCTATACAACCAGGTAATAATTTAATTCACATCAGTGCTATAATTTTCAATCTACTTGGACCACGTAGTGAATATAGTTTAGTAGTAGTGTTTTGTTGAATTGAGTAGATTATGTTTGCTTTAATTGTCAAGAGAGGAAGTTGAAAGTATAGTCAGGAAATGAGAGTAGGAGGATATCAAGTGGATTGTTCACAATCAATCATCTAATAATTGTAAAGAATCATTATGACAATTGGATACAATTTCAAATTAAATTGTTTTCATCAATCAATCCAATCTATTCGTCTTGATGCCATGCTATTATCATTCAAATTAATAACAAGCACACTTCATTTGATTGTTCATAATAGAAAATTATCCACCAGACTATTATCAATTTGAATAAGATCAGATACTGCCGACACTAGTATCTAGACTAATTTTACACGTTAAATTATATAGATACACTTCATTATAGTGGTTAAAGTACGTTCAGTTTATTCCAGTTAATAGGCTTACTTTCATAAATTACAATTTCTTTATTTCATTTTCTTAATATTTACGTCTGCTATCGCTTTTGCATTTTATGTCAGCGCAACATAAGATTTTTACTACTTTGGTTGCTGTTAATCGGAAAGCTGATAAAAAATATATCAAAAAATTGCAATAAGATTATTTTTTACTGTAATTAAATTAAAAAGAGGTAAATCACTTGATCAAGGGCCAGACGTATTGTCGTTTTTAAAAATAAATTAATCTATTAAAAGTAATACAATTTTTTCAATCATGACAATATAATTGAGTTGTTAACCGTTATCAATGTCTATTATTTGAATCAAGACTACCTATCAATTCGTTATAGTTATTAAAACGTATAAAATTTTATTAATCTATTCAAATACTATCATAGATGTAGAGTTATTTTATTCATATCCAATTGATAGTTGAAAAAGATGTTCCATGACATTCAGAAATCACCCTTAATCTTTTTAAGTTAACTTAATTTTTTTACTTATCAACTAAAGGGTGTGATATATAGAAAAAACTATATCAAAATTACTACATTTTACGTAAAACAATAATGATCACTGACTTAAAATGAATCGATTACTTTCGATGCTGATATCAAATTAACCTATTTTTCGATAATATTACGCGTTGAACAAATTAGTCTTTATCATGAGAACAGTTCTAATTTGAAATAAAGTCAATAATGATATAATTAATTGATGATTGTAGCATAATATGAGGATTGAATGTCGATTACATCACTATTGTTTTCAACTATATCATATTATACAATTTCATACTAAATTATTTATAGTTTTGAATTCTTTCTACGGACTGGCAACTATTCTCAGGGCTTTAGAATTGGAAATCAATTTCTTAATTGCGTAAATTAGAAATAATTTAGTACAATTCAAGTGTATCAATTGAGTTTTAGGCCCATTTGTCAAGTCTAAGGATAACAAATCACACTGAAGAAAGAATAAACCAATGCTCGGTAATCAGCATGATAAACAGATAGATGTAATCTAGACAAAGATAATTATTAATTTGATTGCAATTATGTTGTGCTTATTTTTGTCGTCTAAGATGTTGATATCAAGAATTAGAACCTGATTGAGGCCAGAGGAAATCTAAATAGGAAATGATGAGAAAATAAGAACAACAATATCGCAAAAGTCAGCTATGATTTTTATTGCCAATCAATAGTAGCGACGTTTGTGACGATGATGGAATGAATTCTATTATAAGTCGATAAACTTGATGATTAAATTAGTACCAATAATTAATTTTAATAAAGCGCAAGATTTTCGATTTTTCGAGGATGATACAGTATTAATAAATTAATATTTTCTTCTGTTTTTTTGCTGTGATCGTCATCAGTCATAACAGGAACAACATAGCAAAATGAAGACAATCCTATCAGGATAAAGTAAAGCCATGACAAATCTATTGCAGAATAATGCACCTCCACCCCTGATCGAGATTGATTTTTTCTAACTATCACTACATTGAATGACAACAGATAAACAGAATAAAATGAAATAAACAAAAATTGTCTTCAACTTTTCACCAAGATAAAAATATATAGATTTATAATTTCTCATGACTGATGAATGTATAGCACCGTACATCACTGGTAATGTCTTCTGTAATAATTTTTTGACAAATAAAAGGCAAGATAAAATTAAAATTTTATCTGTAATCTGCGATTTATTTACTTTTCAATTTAGTTTACGACGTTAATAGAATTTTGTTTTAATCATCAAGACTGGTGCTATTGTTTCAAGATGATTATTTTTTAATCAAATAATTTCTTGATTTTATTGACTTACGATAGGATTGTAAAATTTCAATTAACTGCCCTTATAACGATTGCGGGCGATTGTCTTATCTAATGATAGCATTAACAGCTTTTTTCCCTCCCACTCTTGTTGATGACGGTTATTCATGACCATTGTCAAGATGGAAGTTGTTGTATTGTCTTGTAAGGCAGTTTGTTAAGTTAGTAACAGTTGTGATTTTTCGATGAGAGATTCTTTGAATAGATACAGGTTTTTTATTTATGTCCCTTATTCCAAGAATTACTTTAATTGTTATCTGTCTTTCTTGATATTTTTTAAAACCAATTGAATTTATTCAATTGGTGCCCATTTATTTGTTGTTATCATCGCCCGTATCATAACTAATTCAATTGTTCTATCATTTTAAAATTATTGTCATGACTCTCTGCTAATTCTATTCATTATCATCTATCATCTCTCATCAACTTTTCTTCAATATCAGTCGGCAAATTAATCATGGCGACAATTCATAGCGCGTGTTACAGATTAAATAACAATATCAACTAAAAAAATAGTTACAGTTACTATTCACTTATATCAAATTTAAGGATAATAACGGCGAAGAAATTACAATTAAATCATTTAAGACATGTTAGAAAATAATTCTATATAAATTTGACCTGGCATCCTTTTCAATTTATTGATTTTATTTTTAATTTGATAACGACATCTTTAATCTATTTGATCTTAATTATTAAATAGGATGGAATAACTAATATTATATCATCATCATTTTACTTCATAGGATTAACCCTATCAATGATGTAATATCATTTAAATCGGTTACTTACTAATTTAGTAACAATTTTTTATATTTACACTTATCAATCGTTTATGCTATCCGAAATGTTAGCAATTTTTGTTTACCAATCCTTACGTCTATGTCCTGTGGTAATAAGAAAGAGATTTCTGTTTGATTCCGTATGCTTTCTTTTATACATGATATGGCTTACTTTGAATGGATAATTTAGATTCTACTATCATCTTTCTAATATGTAATCATTCCTAATTTCTTGCATTGTGGCACCATTTAATTTGCATTGTTTTATCTTGATTTATAATTATTTTGAGTCGATAAAGACTCTTTTATATCTCAATCATGGTCATGAAGAGTTCACCCTTTGTGTAATTATTGTTTACCCTTGCCCTCAGGGGTAACATTAATGAGAAACAACTAGTTCAAAGGATTAAACATATAATTTAGTGTACTATCAACCAAGGGTAAACGGTAATTTGAGATCCAATAACTCAATCACCTCTTATTTTCTCAGTAGGTTTTAACATCCAATTCAATTATCACATTGTTAGTAGATTTTGAATTAAGATTAAGATCGTACTATTTAAATTTCTAAAAATTAAAGCGTAGTGATTATCAGAAATAGATATTCAGTAGATGAAACCGCAAGAATTGGAATTTACAGTTATACGACCATGATTATAAGTTTTACCAGTGAGAAACTCCTAAGGAGATAAAATTAACTTAGTATCAATCATTAGGTCTGACTAAATGACTCCTTAGTACTCATACAAAATAAACTCTTAAAAGGTAGTGCCAGGTTGAACTGTTTTAAATTACTAATTTAAATCTAGTCTCATCATTTCCTTAAATGTATGTGTGACAGTGTTATGTACTGCATTACAGTACAAATATCTATGTTAGGATAATTCTGTTAGCTTATCCTTATTTAGTTAACTTCTAATTTGGATATACTGTGTTTTAATATAGCACTGACTTTTTATGACAGTGACACTTATACACATACTGAAATTAATAGTTATAATAGGGAAGGTAAATCATCTACTTACAGTTCGAATCACTGTGATTGTAATTTACTTATGGTAGACTGTAAATTATCATGGAAATGTTCCGTGATAGGACATATCGTAATCTGACTATTCTGTATTAGTCATTACATGTCTATGTTCGTAAATACTGTTACCTGCATTAAGGGAGCAGTAGCTAAAATTAATATCTAATTCAGTTAATGATTCCAATGTTAATTGTATTAACTATGACTCATGAACTATTGAGGAATAGTATATAAATGCAGCATATCGTGAAATAAAGTGAATTCTCCAACTTAGTGTTTAACGTAAAATACGAGGCATTTAAATCTTTGTGTAGTCTGCTAGTAAAGCAAAAGTGTTTGTGATAGTGCAAATATCTTTCCTTGATAAGTGGTTCAAGGAATTGACTTATTGATCGCATATTACGTTATCTTGTTGCAAAGCTGTTTTGTGACAGCATAGTTTCCTAAATTTTAGCAGGACAGCTCGAGCATACTGTAAGACTAATTCCGAGTTAGATACGAATAGTATATCCGGATATTTAGACTTCACTGCAACTAAATCTAAAGTTAATTACACAAAGCAGAAATAAAAATCTTAAATCTTTCAACCTTCCTCAATACCTACTGTACATTCCGAATGGTTATACTTTTATCATTAGAAAATATTCAATGACTCGGTATTAACTCGTATCTAATAAAACGTCGAAATAGTGAAATCTATTATTACTAGTCACCTTTCAAATTTTAGTGTCACGTTTCTGGAGTAAATAACCAGAACGAATATTAAATTTTGTCTATGATTGATTGAATATTAATGTATTGAAAATATAGCAGACAATATGAATAGGTAGTACTTTGCCATATAAATCTATTTTGTATAAATCACCGATCTAGTTTACTATTATTACAAACAATCAGATTTCTGAGATGCAAATGTATCGATTATTAGAGATAAAAATAGCTCAAGAGTTTGTCTAATATATACAACGGATGCTCGGAATAAAGGATCGAAATCATGTTATAGCTGATTTTAGTGTCCACTATCGCGATTAATCGGACGTTGATTTTTTAATTCAGATGTTTTTTTTTAATCGAAAATCAATACTTTTAGGACACATGAGGATTAAATTTTTGAATTACTGGTGTATTTTGTCCACAGTTTTGTTAAATCTATATTTTATCATGTAAATACTACTAATATCAGGTATCAGTAGTGATGCAATTTAAGAATTCGAAAATGTAACTGTCTATTCAATACGAACAAAAATAAACATGAGTCGACAAATACCATGTCCGTAGAAAAGGCTAAAATAAGCTTTGAAATATCAGCTCTTGAAATATTCATATTTTCCACTGATAAATAACTATTTATAAACTGAGTAATAATATTCATCAATGGGTTTATTTGTATTGGAATTTGAAATCTGAATAAAATAGCAGACTGGAAAATGAAGAAATTGTGATAATAATCTAATCGTGATCATGGGAAATCGAACACAATTTATTCAAAAATATATCATGGGAATTAATAATGAAAATCAGTAAAAAGATGAATCGCTTTAATTTATACAGTTAGCAATTGGACTGAATCGAAGTACTACAGTGTTGAATGCAATATTGACTATAATGTAAATATAGGTATCAACGATGATGATAATATTCAGAACATATAAAAATTCCTTCATTAATTTGAATTTGAAAGGATAATTAATTTCTAACACAGTACACTTAAATTTTTTTAGGGAATGATCCATTATTATTGTATAGCTGATGCATTTTCTAAATAACCCTACTCAATAAAGAAATATTGTAATTTACCGTCAAAAGGTCTCATTTTAAAATATATTAACTAGAATCAGATATACGAGTTACGTAAAGAAAAGGGCTCTAATTTTTCGAGATAGCTGAACTGAATTTTAGCTCTGGATTTATTTAAGAGAATTCGGATGAAGTTATAATAGAGCAGGATAGTATTAATGGCTATATGATTTAAATAAAAGTATGGTATTAATCCTATCTTCTAAATTCTTCCTACGTAAATTGAACAGTTGTTTCTTTGAAATTATTAAAGCGACCTCATCACTTATATTTAGTTCTTTTAATGGAGTATGGAATTAATCATAATACTAGGTATTTATAATGTTCTCAAACTTTGGCCATTATGAAATTTTCATTTTGATAAATTTATTCATCTGGTCTATAATTTACGTAGCAGGATACTGACGTATTCGTTTAAGTCTTTAAATTAGTCATATAGTATATTACCTTTAACCTCTGCGCTTTAATTTGAATATGAAATATTAACCAATCAACCCAATTGAAATTAAAACATATATTGCTTTGTAATTTTATGAAAGTATAAATATCTAAATTATAAAGAGATAAAATAGAAGTAATCTAGAAAAGGATAACTGTTTATTCTATAGAATTATAGCTTCTAAATAAATTATTTGAGCTGGTAATAAGCCTGTCTAAATGCTAATTATAATTGATATGAAATCCATAAATCACTGATTCAAATGAAACAGATGTAAAATCCTAACAGGATGAAGTCTTGAATGAGAGAATATAGTAGATAAGAAAAGAGAAATTATTATTTGAATCTTCATAATTTGATTTAGTGTAGAGCTAATACGGATATACTCTGAAATCAAATTATTTAGTTATTTTTCCACTTTATTTTATTTCTTGAATAACGCATAAATAGAAATGGTCAAATAAACAAGGTAGAGGAAATTATAGGGAATATTTTTAGAAGCTGATAAACTCTTCTTTTTTTACCTCATTGATAAAAGTATCGATTAACATACAATCGAGGCTTTACATTATCTATTAACATAATCAATTCCAGGATAATATTTCTTATTTTCCATATGGTCCGATCCAATGGGACTGTCGAAGATTATACTTCAAGTAAAATAACATGTTAATTAATAAATAGATTAATATCTATGGCGTAGGTAGACATCATTTTAATTATGATCAGCCTTGTTTTCATTTTAATTATGTGTACTGTTAAATTATCTTAGTAAACTCCATTACCTTTAACGTAGGTTAGCATAATATGATAGTATTAATTTTAATGTTTAATTAAATTAGGAAGTTATGCATAACAAGTCTTCCTGTGATAAAATATATAGCTTTACGAAATTTCATAATTAATTAGTGAATAGACTGCCAAATGATAATACATTGGTGATATTGAAGAATATCAACTTAAAATCGATCAATAACATGATTGCAATTAAATCGTATAAATTAACATATTCCATTATAAACAACTAGAGGTCATTATGTATATTCATAAATAACCTGATTGGTATTTATCTGTTAAAGAGCAAAAATAGCTAACGCTTGGCTTATATTTTGATCGTTTCAGATTTATTACCGGTACTAGGGAGATTGTGCGTTTTGATTGTAAATCCTGTATATTTCTATTTTTATGGCTTTAACTTTCAATAGCATAATTAATTAACTACAAATTTTACAAATTTACGTCCGTATAAACTATGCGTTAGTTTTCTGAATGCTGATATTGGGGAATTTTCAGTGAATTCTTATTTAACATGTTTCCTAGCCATTTTATGACTTATTAAAATATAAAGAAAAGGCTGATCTTTGGCATATCACTTAATTGCAATCCTTATATTAGTATAATTTTTAATTATTGTTGTCTTTCACTGAATGAACTACTTATCATTATAACGAGATGGATATTTTCATAGATCGAAACGATCGATAGAATTGCTTTCAATCTTGATTTTTATCTAACAGTTGTTTATATTCAATTTAGAGCTTTTTATTTAGTCGGTAAGGTTTATTTATCTTCCTCGATGATTGATGTTAAGGCGTCAAGGTTAATTGATTTTATCTCTAACAGATTTTCATTCTCACGGCATTATTTTCAAAATTATATTAAGGCAACAATTATTCTGTATTCATAGTAACTAAGTGATATTATGATTCCGGTCATAATACATTTTAACTTTAAACCAATATCATTATTAACAGTCGTTTAAATATAAAATGTGTAGGAATTTGATTTCCTAAAGGAATAAATATTTTATTATACACGTCAGAAATGGATCTACCTAGTAATACTGTTTAATAATTTTATCTTACTAAATTATCTAGCATATTTAATTAAATATAGGAACTTATCTTCATCCTTAGTTAGCCCAATCGCTAATTTATAATTGAGATTATTGCAAAAGTTTATCAAGTGATATACATATTATTTTTATCTATTATTTTAAGTCATTGCTCAGAAGTTGGCTACATATTCTATACGTTACGTATCTGATAGCTCCAAATTATAATTACTTGATTAATGATTTGAATTGCTTAATTGTTTAATACTGTTAAACATTATAAAACATCTGTCAATAGCCTTTTGTCTCATAATTACTCTTTCATTTCTCTTGCGGCAAAAACCTGCCTTTACAATTTCAACTTGGATTAGTAAAAGAGATCTCGAATATCTATGACAGTTAAACGACTGATCTGAAATTCTAAATTAAAGGATTATGTAGCAAGAAGCCCATATTATTCAAATTGCATATAAATATAGTGCTTAAGTTACTGGTGGTATATGATAAATTAGAAGGAATGCAGATCATTTACGCTATTTTAAAGGAAAAGCAGATCAAAAGATTCTTCTAATGAAGTTCCTAATAGGTTAAATAGTGCGGGCGTATCTATGGCTGATTGAGCTAGATTTTATCAATTTAAATGAAGATACCTGCTAAATAGCTTGTTATTTCTAGTCACGTATGATGATCATCATTACCACAACATTATAGTAATTATTGATATGCTCTATTAAAAAACAGATTTATAATTATAGGATGATTCTATATGATAATGCAGGCTGCAATATTCTAATTCCATATGGATCCGAGGAAAAATTTCAGAAATGAAAACTTTAAGATTCGCTTTCCGTCGAATTAATACCGTTACTAGATTGGTAGTTTTGGCCGATTATAATGCTATACTCATGATCGACAATATGCTACGTGAGTTTAAAACCGCTTATTTAGTTTTAATGGATTTATTCATGAACAGATATTAATTGTATTAGCAATTTAGAAGCACATTTATGAGAGTAATATCTGAGTAAAATTTTAAACTCTTCATATTTATCATGAAAATTATATTGTAGTAACATTTACAATATGAAGTTCATGTGAAATGATGCATGTTGTGTATAAATTTTAAGAATGACCCTATTTGCAGTTAATCCCATGAAAACTATACAAGAAGTGCTTACGATACTATACAATTATCTCAACAAAAGAAATTCGCCAAGATCTTTCTAAATATTATAGATCGTAGTTTTATTAAGCTAGCTCGTAAGCACTCTAGACAAAGATAATTTCAAATGGCAAGGCTACTTTTCCGTAGATATTTTTATTATACGATACTCAGTTGCAGTAAAATTTAGAACTATTAAGCGATAATGGTAAGTTTAAGATAGATCCATATCAAAATGGTAAAGGATATACTTCGGACTTCATTGGGTTAAATATAGATGAAGCTAAATTTAGTGAAGTTGAACAATGATAGCAAAACCTTTGAAATAAAATCGACTAAACTTCAATAAATATCGATGGCTCGATGAAGCTGATCTGTGACATAGCATCTTAACAGATACGACTATATTAAGTAAGGTAGTTGAAACATGTAATACCTTAACAAAGAGTATTTGCTCTGCTTTTAAGTAGATGAGGCTTAACAGTTTATACGGTACTCGCTAAATGAGAAAAGCAGTAGTTCTGCTTCAAACTGATATAGCTGCATTATCAGGCTTCTCTTGTGATTTGCACCAGCTACATTCAATTCAATGAAAGTTCGACTTTAAAGTAATGTCTTGTAATAAGCTATTGCTATATCGATCTAATGGGTTTTGTTTTCATCGAAAAAGATAAAAATAGTAATAGCCTTTATTTGATTGTTTGATTCGCTAACCAACCGTATACATTTGGAATGTGTTAAATTTGTAGTCTGCGCCGAAAGAAGTCTTATTATCAGTGCATATTCCTGTAATCAACGGTAACTTCGTAATATGAATTTCTTTACTGGCTGAACTAATTGATAACGAGTTTAATTATAAGCAGTACACGTATGCAATTCATGAAAGGATACGGATCTCTGCTACAATCCACTCTCTTATTATTTATGTGTTACTTTAGAAATAAGATTATTATTTGATCTCAAATCACAAATCAAGATCAGTTCTCGGCGACAACTATAACCTTCTTCCGTAAGTTTCGCGGAAGAAATAATATGAACGGTTTCCTTGCGCGTAAACGATAAAATAACGAACTCTCTTTATTATAAAAAGTAACCCGCTTTTATACCTACTGTGTCTTACGAGCTAGTAATAGCCCTAACTTGCAACAGGGATTGAGAGAGTGATTTCTATCCTTTACTACTGTTATTTAGAATATCAGACAATTGGTATTTCAAGGCAGATAGAGTTTAACACAGGCAGACCTAATTTATTGTCGGCGAACTCGCCGTTTATACAGATTTCGAACCTAAAACCGGTTTAGCTACACCTATCACCTCGTCTATTAGAAATTAACCAAATTAATACTCAAAGAGATTCTATCCGTACAGATTAGATACAGTCTAATCCTATTAAATTTACTGTAACAGTATTAAAATAATCAATGCTTATTAATAGTTTAACAGATACATATAAAGCTATCCTACTAAGACATTTCCTCTGAACTTAGGAATTGTACTTTGTACCTTAAGAAGCTTGGAGGTGATAGATACAATCCAGTTTAGCTTGTTGACAATTACTATTTTAGCCTATATAATCCTAAATTAAGGATATTAACTGTTAACCCTTAACCACTAAAATTACAATTAAGGAGACCGTAAAACATCTCTGAGATATAAACATATATAGAACTTAGCATAGAAATAAAGTATACGTCACGAAGATTACTTTCGTGACTACTATCAATCTATATTTGCGAGCAGCTACAAACGATATTGCTGTCGTATATCATAGACCTAAAAATTGTTTAATTTTGTGCTCTACTTTAAAATACAATAGAGTGTGCATTTAACATGAGATCAGCCAAGATCAGAAAACGATCTGACTTTTGATCTACTGTATAATTATTACTTTACTTTCATAATACAAAAACTGTAACTGCCACTGCAGCTCTAAATTTGACCGTTATTGCACGGAACAAAAGCAAATCAGACTGTTGCGATCTACCAAACTACTAAGCTCCATTTGTGTCTCGAATAAATACTTCAAGGTATAACAAAGTGAAATACTTTAATTTCGTAGATTTTTATACTAACACAACTGTCACATACCACTAGTGACAAAGTAGTCTACACACGCCAATCCTTGCGGAGAACGCCACTTACTAACTTAAAGAGGCGAGATTAGCTATATCACCAACTAATTCAGTTCCAACAACCGAATACTATGGTATAATTATAGCGTCACAGATGATGTAGACGAGATAGTCAGAGATTTACTATCATTTATTACTGAAGGAATCTTGGCACCCAAGATTATAGTCTTCACAATTAAATATCAATTGAAAACTAGTTGACTATCTAACCGACTAACGAACTAAAAAGGAATCTTCATATCTTGACGATTAACACGATAATATGTACTAGTAAGTATGGATGACTTAAATTACTTTGTATGTAATAATATATTATCACGTACTGACTAAATTGCATAGCTGATCATTTAATAAAGAAGTTGAAATGCAAAGGAACATGTAAAATGTTGCTGCTATTACTCTAATTAGGAAGTTGTAGTTTCTTGTAAGGAGGTAGAATATCTTTCAGTTGATTGCATATAAAAAGAGACCTTTCTGTAATTGTTCGTTCTTATTTTCCGCAGCACTAACCTACTTTATTCTATGCAAACCATTACAGGCTCCCAATAAATTTAACAAAACTATTAAATTACGTTTACTGGATTGAATTTTGTTACATGGTGGTAAACCATGCTAAATATTATGGGCCCTACTGTATACTACAGTTGTCATTTTTGCAAATTTTGTATATTTGGTCTAGCCATAGTGGTGAGAAACCCATTCATTGCATGCAGTAGTACAGAAGATGTCGATGTTGATATTGGCTGGACCCTACTGTGTACGACTGTCGTCATTTTGCATAGAATTCTTTGCAAACTTTGTACATTGAGTTTTAGCCATAGTGGTAGAAAACACATTTGTTGCATGCAGCAGTAAAGAAAATATCGATGTTGATATGGCTGGGCCTTACTGTATACTACTGTTGTCACTTTGCAAACTTTGTATATTTGGTTTAGCCATAGGGGTAAGAAAAGCCATTTGTTGCATGCAGTCGTACAGATGGTGCATATTGTTGTAATGCAGTTATTCTAGTATGATATTGCTGACGTGGTCCGTGTGGATAATTTAATTACTAAACTGGTTCGAATTTTTAGTCTATCCGATAGAGATACTGTACAGTGTTGTTACAAATCTCCTTTGTAACAAGAAACCGAGTCTTAAACACTATCTTCACTAGTAATCGTGTTCCCAACTAACTTAGGGACCTATCGTAGTTGAACTAACTCTCAGCTACACAAATAAGCTACTCATGACTATCTTCACTAGTGCTCGTGTTCCCAACTAACTTAGGGACTGTGATATATACCAATCACAAAATTCCAAATTTTAGAAAAATAAGGGCTTTATTCAATCTTATACAAAGATCAACTACACACAGCTCTACTTTAGCCGAATACTACTACTAAAGACTTCTACAACGAACTAATAGAATAATCTAAAGTTGCATGCTTTTATACTTTCCGTAGCATTCGCAGCTACAATCCGCATGGCAACCTTTTACCTTATTTTACACACAGTTAAATTATTCTTAGTAAGACTATTCTACTGCGGACCATCATTAATCCAATATGGATACGACTACAGTACTTACGTAGACATTATTCACACCAGCCAAAGTACAATGAATTAACCGTATCCTAATATATGATTTACAGTTCTATTTTTACCTACAGCCATATTAGTAACTCAACAGCTTACTGTATATAGTCATCTGTACTCTAGCATAAAGTCTCTACCACTACAGTCTATAGTTATAGCTACCAAATATCTCTTAGGATAAATATCTACTGTACATTATACTACACATGGCTAACAGTCTACAATCATAATACTAAGTTACATTACAGGGACCTATCGTAGTTGAACTAACTCTCAGCTACACAAATAAGCTACTCATGAGTAATAGGTTTAAATACTTCACTTTATTTTGGTGAATCTTAATCGTAAAATGTACTAAAGAAAAACGTAAGATTAATCTAATAAGCTGCTGGAGCAAACAATAACTTAAATGAGATATTTTAATTAACATAGCAATTAATATTTCGGAGCATGGCTCCCTAACAAGTGTACGTATAAAAAATAAAATAATTTTTAATATCTCCACAGCAGAGTTTTTGGCCTTGCCGTCTGCAACCAACCTGCAGGAAAAGCTTTGACCCGACGTTGGAACAGTACTGTACTGTAGTGTACAGTATGGTACAGTACTGTAATAATGATAACTTTGTACTGTACTGTATACCAGACCACTCGAAATATACCTGGACTGGACAGTGAACACTCTCCTCAGACAGACGGATTTTTTTTTATACCAAACACGGCCCAAAATGTCGAAAAATAGTTACTCACTATCAGTATGGATCTTCGGTGACTGTTCTCTAAATCACTCGAACTAATTTAATTTAAATAACATTGATGATCGAAAGCGACTGCTTCCAAGCAGAGCTTAGTAATAGGCAATGGAATACAATATAAGATTACTTAATTTAGAAAAAATCCGTCCATTCAGAATCGACTGTCTGAATATTACTGCAAAGTAATGTACTGGTAGTTACCATAATGAAGTGTTGACATAATTTGTCGACCCAAATTGGCCAAGTATCGTCCATCCAAAGGAGTGTTCAGTCCAGTCTAGCCTAGGTATTCTTGTAGTAGTCCTTGACATTGTACAAGTGGACATTCATTATTCAATAGTGCAATTTTTGAAATCGAAAATACACCGCGGTTGCTGATTTTTATATAGTAAAATCCATCATGTTTGGTATTTTGGATTAGGCGCTGTAGCGCCGCGTCAATTTGAAGATTCCTTCTGTATGAACTAGCTGAGTAATACTCTAGTTAGAAGTCGTAATTCTAGCAAAGAGATCCAATATAAGTGAAGTCAGAGAGATCTTACAGGCGTTGATTCGCAGTTTTCATAGTAATTTAGTAATTTTTAGTAAATTCAATAGTGCAATTTTGGGATCGAAAATGCAGTACGGTTCGTGATTTTTATATCGCAAATTCCATCATGATTAATATTTTGGATTAGGCGTTGTAACGCCGCGTCAATTTGAAGATTTCTTCTGTATGAACTAGCTGACTAATACTCTAAATAGCAGTCCTTATTCTAGCAAAGAGATCCAATATAAGTGAAGTCAGAGAGATCTTACAGGCGTTGATTCGTAGTTTTCATAGTAATTTAGTAATTTTTAGTAAATTCAATAGTGTAATTTTGGGATCGAAAATGCAGTACGGTTCGTGATTTTTAAATCGCAAGTTCCATCATGATTAGTATTTTGGATTAGGCGTTGTAGCGCCGCGTCAATTTTAAGATTTCTTCAGTATGAACTAGCTGACTAATATTCTAAATAGCAGTCCTTATTCTAGTAAATGGATCTAATATAAGTGAAGTGAAGTAAGAGAGATCTTACAGGCGTGGATTCACAGTTTTTATAGTAATTTAGTAGTTTTTAGTACACTCAATAGTGCAATTTTGGGGATCGAAAATAGTGCACACTACGGCTCGTAATTTTTATATAGCAAGTTCCATCATGATTAGTATTTTGGATTAGGCGTTGTAGCGCCGCGTCAATTTTAAGGTTCCTTCAGTATGAACTAGCTGAGTAATACTCAAGTTAGAAATGCTTATTCTAGCAAATGGATCCAATATAAGTGAAGTGAAGTAAGAGAGATCTTACAGGCGTGGATTGGTAGTTGTTATAGTAATATAGTAATTTTTACTATTTACATTAAACAAATCCAATAAAACACGCCACTATGCCAATAGTGTACAATTCTACAATGTACATGTATCATGCTACAAGCTAAAAACGGGCTTATCAGCTAGTGTGTACGCGAGTTCCTCTCTCGCTTTTTTGTACTAGAGTTGTCTGTGAATACCAGGAAGGGTAAGAAAAAGGAATCAACTTGATGCAAAACAAGCTCGATCGTCGTTTTTCTTTTCAAATGCACGGTAAAGATTGTCAATTTCAGTTTTCTTTGACGTACCTAGTCCAGTAGTTTTTGCCTGGACTGTAGTATGATAGAGTATCGCAAGGTACAGTCGATTTTAAGTCAAAACTCAAGAGCAAAGTGCTTGCACAGAGATCAATGAAAAGAAAAGGTATTGACCATAAAGGTACCCCCCCCCCCCCCCAAAAAAAACTTTTACCTTTATGGAATTGAGTGTAATACGATACTGTGCGGTATACTAGCACACAATGAATGCATGCTGCCCACATAGAAGTTTATAAAAGATAATAAAATGAATAATAATATTATTGATAATACGTGAACAATAAGATGAGAAAAAATATTAGATACTGATAACAACAATTCTTCTTCATTATGAGTAGAACCAGGTAGAACTAGAAGAAGCAGCAAAGAGGGAAATATTGAGCTGATGTTGTAGACGCTAGGTGTTATTCTCTACATATCGAAACCATAAACACACTTGGCTTATATTGAAAAGGTCTATCTAAAATATAATTATTATAATCATGGTTGAATGAAAAGAAGTGAAAATAGACATAGATAACAAAAAAAAAAGAAAAGAAAGTAAAATAAGAAAAGTGAGAGAGTGGTAGAAGGAAACATCCAAAGGTATTGAAAATTTTTTTTTGTCTTTTATTGGTTTGGATTGAAATCGTCATTCTCTTCATTCCAACTACTATATTACGGACTATAGGCTATTATTTTGACAACAAGTAATTTGCTAGTATAGGAACATTTGCAATTCAATCTTGGTAGTATTGGTGGTGCTTTTACTAGGACATCCTTTAAGTAAAATGGCCAACAAATAGAATGGATCAATTGACTGATTATTAAAGTCTTATGTAGAAACTATTCAATCTTCATTATTAATCTTCAATCATCCAGCTGCCAATAAGATAGAACAGTCAATAAGAAAGAATAAGACAGAAAGGTGCAAAAAAAACCAATAGCGTTAACTCGATTGATCCTTATACAAATTCAAGACAGGACTCAATTGATTTCAAAAAGTCCATTTACATCTCATCCAATAATATAATACACGTTATTCTACTGTCGAATGACATCTTGTACACAAGCCACACTAGACATTACGACGCTTTGCAAGAAATATTAGACATCAAATAGTCCTATTGCTATCAACACTGGCATAGTTACAGAATACGGTAGACGTATTTATCGTGATACAAATGTGTGTACTTTTTTTTTGATTGCAGAAATTCTCAATGACTCTTCCCTTCTCCTGTATCTATCTCTCAACTTGAAATATTGTTGTACAACAATACGTATACCGTATTAATACAGTAAATAGAATCAATCTCTACTTTTTATTTATTCACGATCGTTACTTGCCCGGTGCTTGCCTAGTAGGCTGGAGAAGAAATTGACCGTATTGTATTGCTGTGTTGCTTTCTTTTATAGTTGCATCGATCAATCATTATTATTGGCTTGAGTTATACACATACGAAAATTTCTCTTAGTTTTGGCTCAATATTGGCGAATCAACGATATACTGTAAGCATCAGAGTGAAAATTATCCAAATTAAAGTTGCTTCTAATTACTTGCGAGACACGTATCTACTCTTGACAACAATATCATTATTGACGGTTTTCATCCAATTGCTGTACCACCAAGCCATTGCATTTGTCCCACTGTTCGTTAGCAGTCAGTTAGATAATTAATCAACCGACAATATTCAGCTTCCAACTATTTTCTACCCACTTATACTGCGATTCTATGGCTTACGATCGAAGTCAAGAACGACTTAATTCATTATCTATTACTAGTTTTGTTAAAGCCAAAGATGCTACCTCGGCAGTTCGAACAACATGGAGAATACCACGAGAAATGGTCTTGACAGTTTTAGGTTACACCATCGGTTTAGATAACATCTGGAAGATTGCTTATTTAATCTTGAAATACCAAAGTGGTAAGTGAAGTAATACTACAATATCTTGCTCATAACTTTGATTTTTATTTATTTTTTTTTACCAATTTATTTTGACCATCTGACTGAAATTCTTTCCGTCATCAAACCAATAATTATCTAGCAGATGATAACTGCAATTATTTTAATTTTTGTTCATGCTTTTCAGTTTAACTATTTGCCATTTGATTTCTTCAGTTTCTTTTCACTATATGTAGTCAGTGATAACACTACAAATGAACTTTCGACGTTAATCATGATGATTAGATCATTATTGAAATAGACAGAATTAGATCGAAAGATAGGAACAATTTTGACGACTGGTATTAGATTAAATAAACACAGTGTAGTTATTTGTTGGATGAATGAAATGCATAAGGATGACGGGACTGCGGCGTATAGTATGATATCAACTAAATTCGCTTAGCTTATTACAGCAATTATCATGACTAGTAATTTGGATTAGCTTGACCAGATCTAAGATAGATATAGCTTTCTTTATGAAACAGTCAGTCCCCACGGTAAATATCGTGTATCGTTGAACCCATTCAATGAATCTACACATTTGTAATATCATAACTAGGGCTAGAGCTCGATTTTTATTCACGCAAATGGTCTATCATTTTCATTTTAAAATTGAAATATACAATAGCCTGTGCACTATTCTATAGTCAACGACAAGTATTTGAAGAAAAATTGAAGAATTTCATCGCATCACTTCCATCACGAAGCAACATTTCTTTCTCCTTCGATAATTATATAATTAATGAGTCATTCGTCATTCATGTAGTAAAGTTCTCGATATCGCCATCATCCTCTTATTAATTGAAATAAAGGAGACTGTAATGGCCTTTGTTGGAGTATTATTCCTACTGTACAAGTTCTAGTATGCATTGTCTATTCTAAATACAAGTATTGGTATATGGTCAATTGCGTTATAAGATTTTATAATTAGATGATTTATCGTGATGGTCAATCATCGTTAACGGAGATGGTGATCATGTACATAAGCCTGATCATCCTATCATTTGTAATCAGCGCCATTGATAAATGAGATTTCGACAAATCCAAATTACCAATAATTAATTATTTGCTATCTCAGGGTTTGCAGTGTACCCACGACAATCATCTTACTGATAAACGTATAGAAGCTGTCATTTTCGGAATTGATTACTCGTACTTTATATGCTCTACGTGAGGATTGATTGCTTTTTCGGCTTGCCAATTTCTCGAAGTATTCCTAATTCATGGTAAACTTACACATTAGTAGGATGTTATGTTATCATGCGTTCTCTTTTTCTTCATTTGATTTCTCTTTGAAGATACATAGCGATAATCGATGAGTACCTTTTTATGAAGGTACAGTGTACTCGAATGACTTACAGGATAAATGCACACTACATTACTGCTTCTAATTCGCCATTGCTATAATTAAGGTTATCTGGTTGAAAATCGCTTTAATTTTTGATACATCTTTTGTTTGTTGGTAGAAGCTAAATGTTGATCGCTATTACCTTAGCTATAGTGCAATCGATGCATTTTATAGTATCGATTGGATTCTTTACTGAATTAAATTTTCTTCAGGATATTGTGAAAACGCTACCGTAGGCAATGTTGTTTTGCGTATCGTACAGAATACCATCAGTATCCTGGCTTACTTATCTTTAGTCTTAAAATGCCAGTCATAAGCCCCTTTTAACTTTGTACTTGATGGCGAATCATTTATCATTTATCATTTTATTTTTTTCTTTATCGTCCTATTGATTCCATTTTGGATTCAGGCATTGTATTAATATCTACTATTGATTAATCGTGGATGGCTTTAAGAATGTTGACTTAGAATTAAATCATCCAATGTTATCTTTTGATGCATTTTACTTAGCCTTATGTACAATTTACAATATTATTAAAGCCATCTGATCATTGACAACTTTGCAATTATTGATATTTTAAGAAACTCGTATACAATATAAGATTTCAATATTGCTATACTTTAATATACAGTAAACTGTGTTTTATATACACGCTAGCAATAAGTAAATATTATTAGCCACCAAGTGAATCCTATCCTGTATATAAAGTGATTATTTAAGTCAAGGAGTATTTTTCCCTTCATCATTTGAAGTTGAATTTATAATGAATAACTTATCCCGTGGTTATTTCAGACGGCTTATAAATCTTTCTTTTCTCTTTGTTTTTTTAATGCATTGAATATTACTGACTATAATATTAATAATCCAGACGATAGTTGATATCAACGTTAGAATCAAAAAGTATGAAATAATCGAGACCGAAATGGTAGCATAGGAGGCTCAGATAATATTAAAATATATTTGTGTCAAAATGATACAACTTCTTAATTCCTTCCATAGTCGTTATCAATCCTACCCATTGAGTTTATCTTGATGAGAGAATAATAAGTACACAAATAAAGCAGGATCAAGACGCAATCATAAATTTTAATCTGATTCTTGTGTGATAGGGATTAATTAATTTGACCGCATCTGCTGTATTACCTACAGTGTTCACTAGAATTTCTATATGCAAGGATCTTAAGAGATTTTGTAACAAATATAAGACCATTCCTTAGGCGCCTGATTGGTGAGATATAAAAATTGGATTCAAAAACAAAAAATGTTGACATTGAAAAAAACTGTCTGTCTGCTTTACGAAGAGACCGAACAGTGGATGCTCAAATTGATCTATACTACGAATATGTGGCATCATTATTTTGTTTAAATAGTAGGCAAGTGCATTGCAAATATTAAAAACAGGTGGACCGCGGGGATTACACAATGTCAATGAAAAAAATGGCAAATTTGTTGTTACTTTGTTCTAGATGAAGAGAATGAACAGCGACTCTATCTAGCTCATTGGAAATGGTGCTTGCAGTACATACTGTAAAATACGTTAAATTAATGTACGGAAAATGTTAGGTATAATAGAAATCTATCGGGCAAGCTGCGAGAAATAAAGATTGCTCAGTATATTCCATCAGCAATTGATAGGTGCAATAGTAAGGGTTTTGATAATTTACCTAAAGGGTAATATCACAAGGAGAGATGTAAATTTTACGAAAATAAATTATTACTAATGATATCGTACTAATAGTAACGAATATTTGAGTTAATAGCATTAATTCGTGCAATTGACTATTTAATTTGCGGACCACTATAGTTAGCTTAAAATCATAGCAGATAAAAGATTGCGAGACTCTAATCGGAAACTATCAAAACATTTTGGCTAGGCTAACTATTCAATAAACTTCATGATACCTTGCAAAACCAATTTTATTTCAAGATGGAAGCATCACATTAACGATAAAATAGTAATTCTCGCAGAAAGATCTATGGTATAGTGGCTGTCATGTGAAGTAATTCCTTCATGAACTTCCTGTCTTTGCGATAAATATCAGTGATGATCCCAGTGACTAATAAAATCTGCCATTGTAACTGCATTCTATTATTTTATGCCATTGTTTTTACCCTGTTGGCCACTGTTCTCATCGTCTATGCAATTAATTAATTGACATCCGTTAAAAAGTTATCGGATATCGTTGCAGTCGAAAGCAAATGACATGAACTCAGTTGGAGTTGGCAATTATGATTGTTTAATATGATGAAGCAAGGCGTGATTACTTTAATAATAAAATCAGTAGAATATCTTTGAACACTATTTGCATAATGTATAATATGCATACGGATCAATATAGTGTATGGTTAGAATATTTTAAGATGATGCTATCCTACCATATGCCCGACTATTTTAGAATCCACTGACATCGAATTTCGCTTGCAAGTTCTGCTTTAAAGCTGGTGCAATGAATTTACTTAGAATTTTTGAACCCTAACTCTAGTTGACATCAATCATATCTTACAAATTCCAAAATTGACTGTACTGATAGGATAAAGCTAGTGGGGTAAAAGTGAAATATTTACTGTATACTCTTCGATATATCCTTACTTCCACAATAAAGCATATAACATCTTGCAAGTAGAGAATATATCATTTAGCTATATCAAATCGCGATGAAAAGAGAATTAATTTCGGTAATATTTTTTGACTGTGACAGATAATTGCTGCATTTAATCATTGTGATATCCGCTATCTGACAAACATAATGTTGCATTAGTCGATTGCTTACCTAGCTCTTTCTAAGACAATAGCTTTGTTCGATATAAAATTATCGTTCATCATATCCGTACATACAGTTTTAATATATCTTATTATGCAGTTCCTAATAAAATTACGCTCTTTACCCAGTATCTAGTTAAAATACTTATGATACTTATGTAACTAAGAACTTACACCGTGAACATTTTTATAAATAATTTCAGAACAAGTTACTTTTTCCAAACTACAATGTACCAGAATTACCTTTCTGCGTAATCTGTATTGGAAACAGAAAATATCTGCTAAAAAAATGAAGTTATGATTGGAGCAATTGACGCTACGATCTACCTTTAGAGAATATGGATCATTATTAATTTAGTTGATGGAGTGTATTTGAAGCTATACGAAGCTAACTATAAGCCATAGCTTGTAGTTTTAGTATTAATCGATTGTTTCACGTATTTAAACTTGCACTGGATTCAAAGAAGTATATGAAATGATCAGTTCAATCAAGAAATTATTAAAATTATTAAAATCTATAGGATATGAGATAGAGGCAGCTTAGACCATGTGACTTAGACATAATACAAACAAATTCTCTTTCTTAATTTTAAATGAATGGATGTCAACTTTCCTACGAATATGTATATGGCTTCATTTAAGCTATGCTACTCATAATAGAGCAATGCTAATCATTACTAGAAAGAGCCCTTAGCAATGCACGTATTTTTATTTAAATCTTAGACAATTTTACTTTCCATTGCGTAGTTTACTTACTACCATTACGATTTACGCGTTCATCATGTATTTATATCATGTTCTTCCATAGATACATTAAGCTAAATTTGAAATTTTACTACCGGGGGATAGAGCGCTGCACGTACTTTCATTTACAATCCTTAAACAATTTTACACTTCGTAATATAGTTTATTCAATAATATTAAATGTATGCTTCATGCTTATACGGGATGATGTACTTCCGTAGATACATATCGCTTAATTTAAAATTTTACTGCTTCAACGCAGATCAATGAACATACATTTACTTGAAAATTTTTATCGATAGTACATTCTATATAGTTTATTTATAGCTATTAGATATTACGCGTAAATTTGCTATACCTGTAGCTGAATTTGAAGTTTTGCTGCTCCAGCATAGAACAGTACCTTACTTTTACTACAGAATCTTAGACGATACACACATTCTATCATATCGCTTTTTTACTACTATTAAGATTGTTAACAATTCAATGGTATGTTTAAATATCGATTGTTCATACTTTGATAAAAATTATAAGTCTAGAGCTATTTTTAGTATAAGGGCGAATGTCTATTTTTCTATACAGTTTAAGGGAATCTAGATTAATTTTGGTAGCCTACTGAAAGAGAATCCAAAGTGATGCGATCGGCAGGCATGCCAAATATTAAGTAATAATGAATGATTGTTGTAATGCAATAATTATAAAATGACAGTTGGATGTTACTTCCTACGATCAAACGGAATCGTAACCTAAATGACTCAGTTTGGGGTATATTTCTAAATTAATAAAATGGGCTGCATCCTAAGATGTGTGATAAAGTGATAGGACATCGAAATATTTCCGGGTTTAGAAAAGTATTAAATAGTATGCTGCAACGTTGTATTTGTCTCGACGTTGACTTATTTCATTTAAAATTTTTACTAGTTTAAACAGGTTTGGTCTAGATTTATCTTGTTCACTCCAATTCACGTGTAAGGAGTGGGAACTTGATAGACAAATTTTTTGAAGAAATTACCTCCACATATTTTTTATAAGCGAATGGTATAATTATTTAATTTTAAACCAAGTACACATCATTGATTTTAGCATTAAATTAGTTAATTAGACTTTAATTAATTATCTATTAAAGATTGTTAATACGTTTACACCTATAAATGATAATTCAAAATTTTAAGTCGATGTTGAGAAATGGATCATATTCAACTGAGAATAAGCATTGATTCTAACTCAGAAGAGAAATTTACGGTGTATAGTCACTGTAGTATGCCAGCCTTTACACCTATCCTCTGACCGAAGTTCAATAAAAGGAAAATAAATAAAGTTTTGCTTGACATACGACTATTCATACGAATCAAATATTAAAAATAGTTGATAGTTAATCTTCCTAATGAATACAGTAATGACAATGCGTGTTTAACATATGTACTTCTATGGGTTAGGACTGCCATTAAGATATCTAATAGTTAATAATTATGATAATAATGGTAATAATAGGCAATCATTGACTCACTTTCATCTAATTAAATTGGCTTTTATTCGATTTTGCTTACAGTAATTACATTTGTTTTGATATACGATTAAAATCAAGCTAATATCACCTTTAGAGTAAGACAAAAAAGTCTGGCAAGTGTTAAATGATCTTATTTAAGATCAATATGTATGGGTACAAAGCTGAAATCATAACGTATTGTTTAACTGGATAATTAAATACCAGGAAATGAATGAAATAGTACATCAGTTAAATTAAAATAAAATAATGAGTTAATTCCAGAATTATTGTATAAAAAAGTTGTTGATGTTATTGGCTTTAATTTTTTGGTATTTTATGATTGCAAAACTTGACCGATATTGTATTTTAAACATCTTATTCTTATCGATAAAAATAGGATAGTTCTTTGGGGTGATTCAATCTTTACTGATTTTGTTTGCGATAAAAAATATTTACTTGCTTACCACTTCTTGAAAATAAAATATACAAACAATATTGATATATACTGTTATGGATAAAAACACTTTGTTGTACAGATTGTACTGAAAATAACTTAACTTACTTCTGCTTTACAGCTAAAATATCGATAAAGAGTAAGAAAAATTTTATCTCGATTCAATTTTTTGATTTAATACCAATGCGTAGTAGTTCTCGATGAGTAATAGTAGTCTTGAATTTCATTTATTAGTTAAAAGCCACCACTGATTATAGTAAGGGTTACGCTTTTCATGGGCTTCAGTATATGTATTTATTTATTTATTTCAATTCACTATCGAATAGCGATATCCATTCCCAAACAGATCAAAATAAATCTAAGACAATCTATTTTAAATTTAGATCTTACCACTTCTATTTAGTAGATAACGCTAGATAAATAAAGCATTAAAATATGCCTAAACATTTTATAATTATAGTGTTTATTGTATTTTATCGTTCGTGCATAACATAACGAGAAGGTTTTTAATTAATACGTAAGTTATAAATTCATCTAAATAATAAACAAAAATCTAAGAAAATATGGGGTAGTAACGTGATTAATCCTACGCCTTGGATACTGTTCATGATTGTTTACATCATTTACAATGTAGGAAGCAATATGGGTTTAATCACCAAATGACAGCTGACAAACTTTAACCTCGTAGACTAGTCCTAGTAGATAGACACACATGCACAAAATGAAAACGAAGCAATCCAAATTGCTTTTTAATCTGTACGTAAATCTTGTTGGCTTACCTATAGCGATGTGCCATTAATAGATGACGTAAGCTGATTAGAATGAAATTACTTCAATGCAAAAATCTTCTCATATTTCTTTTTGAAAGTCATAAGGATACGTGTTAAATAGTAAAGTATCCCATTTCACCCAATATTGCCTGAGCAGTCACCAATTATGCTCATCTAGAAATCTGTACATCCGTAATAAATTACTCCTGCTGCTTCAATCAAATATATCATCATTATACGAATGTTAAGATTTCAAATAACTTGTGTTTATCGTGAATGATAGATTGGCGTAATATTGCCACACTGAGTGTTCAAATCATCCGATAATGTAGTTAAGAGAAATTTTTTTACAAATTTATTTTGGTGAAGGGCTGATTGAAATGGTGAATGGCAAAATAAAATGTAGGTCTGCAACTAGGGTAGCTATAACAAATTAATTACAAGGGGAAATTTCTGAATTGTCAATCCCTATAACTTCAAAACTATTTCCAGAGCTATCACACTTTATCTGTGCTACTACAATTCGCTCGTATGATCATGAATATTAACCATCAGTATCCCTCTATGTATAATAAATAGTTGGCTAAAGAAATGTCTGATTCTGTCATACATAATCGTACAGTACAGTCGATAGCTTTCAATAAACTACTGAAAGTTACTATTTGGCAGTCTATGAGTCATTTAGAAGTTTAATCAACTGTAATTAACCAAATACAGTTGCGCAAGATTTGATAACTTTGGATTGTATGCATATGGTGTTTAGTGGAGCATTTTAAATTAAAATACGTGTAAATATGAACCCAATTTGGCCTAATTTTTAGACTGCAGTTGATGATTTCTTAACACTAAATACCTACTTGTTTCTAATTATTAAAGAGATAATTGCAATTATAAATACCTCATAAGCAATTCGATTTATCCCTTTGATTGAGGAATGAATAAAATAATGCCATTATCTACTGGGTTAGAATATTGTTAGCATTTGAAAACTTGCAGAAATGGCTCACAATAACAACCTCGACATAATGTGTACTACCGCAGCGAATATCTATCATATGACGATATATAATTCACTTTATTATTTTTATTAATTATTCTAGTTCTCTCTAAATTCAAATGATGAATATTATAACTGGTAAAGTACATCGGAATTTTTCTCTTGACATAAACTTTAAACTATCTTATATTTAATGCTTCTTGTATAGTTATTGCCATTATTCCTTATGCTTTGGCATTCCTCCTTTGCGGATTACCTTTATTTCTAATTGAAATGATCGTCGGACAAAATTACCAACGTGGCCCGACGATAGTATTCGCACGCATGTGCCCACTGTTTCACGGTAAGTTTGACAATGTAATCGCTATTACTTATGATTTATCAAACAGTTGAAAAGATTTATCAATCCACTTATGGACTATCTCATGAGAGCCATACTTAGTAATGATGGAATATGTTGAAAATTTTAATATGATATGAGCGTATTTGTACAGATACTACGATTATACGCAGGTAGCTTAATACCCGCAGAAAAATGATGTCTTCTAGTACTTTACACATTTTTACATTTAATAATTACAGCCGCAAGAATGTAAATTTCGTGGTTTGATTTTCTTTGAGAAATGGCAAACGTATAGCAAGTAAATACTTGTAGATTTCAGTCTTTGAATAGCGGATGACCTTATGTTGAGATATTTCTTAAACAAGTCATATATAGACTCGTTTATCATTATCGGATAGTTTCGTACTACATGTTGATTTATGATTTACCTTTAAAGCTAAGAACTAAAAAGTAGGGAAGTTGATGAAAATAATAGGATTTCATCTGATTCATTAAATACAGGCAATTTATGTCGCAAGCCTATTTACTATATTCGCTAGATGTAGATAATACGTACATTAGCCATAGATAAAGATAATGGTTTATGTTCTCAATCAGCATATTACGAAAAAGAACCGATTGTAGTGTATTTCAATATGAAATAATATGTAGTTAGCTATTATTTTAGTAATGTTGTGATTCCTTTCCTAAGACTAATACAGCGAAAAGCCTCATATTACGTAATAAATTATACTTGTCCCAAGCTATATTGAGCATTGGACGTATACTTTATAGAATTTTGTCAAATATTTAACCAACTTTGTGCATCTACTTAGACTCTGCTCTTGTTCTTACTGTTCCTGAGCTTCTTTTTTATACCTTTGACATTTTACATTTTATCGATACTAAGATAGAAGAGATTTAATTGCACTTGTTAGCATTAGCATTTTACATTTATTAATGCTAAAGAAATTCGGTAAACCTATAATACATAATAATGCTAGATAGACGTGCACACAGCACTTTGTACTATCTTTAAAAATTTGTTTATTCGATCTTCATTAACCTACTAACAAGATTTCTACCGTTGTATTTCATATTTAAGGTGTCGGCGGTGCGATGATTACATTATGCTTCTTTATGTCTATTTTCCATGTTGTACCTATGGTATGGAGCTTGCATTATTTTATTAACTCTTTTCAGCCGGTTCTACCATGGACTACATGCAATAATACTTGGAATACCAATCATTGTATTAGTGTCAACGATATTAATAAAGATATAGTAGGTGTTCTGTCAAGTAATGAATATTTCAGGTAAGACTATAGATATTGGCATATTTTGCTAATATAAAATTATGGTTAATAATAGAATAATTTATGAAATGCAACAAAATTGTTATTGTAAAGGGATGCCATACAATATAAGTCTTTAGTCATATTGTAACAATATGTCGCATCCTCTCTTATTATTTTATAAAGTAGTCAAATTAGTAAACTTACTGTACTAGATATATAAATCTACAGTCTATAGATGATTGATATTGTAGGTATAGCCATCAGTACTTATAATAACGGAGCTGCTGTCATTTAATCGATCTCACGATCGGCACCAAGTGTTTTTTCCTTACTTTATTCCATCACTGGTCTAGTTTTGCTTCAGTTTATCCATTAAAATCATAATCCAGTTGTCTGTGTTCTACACACGGTAACGCTTGCAGTCTAATGAAAAACTATGCTAGCTTACGGTATAGCAATCACCGGAATAAATACATATACCTAGATCTGCAATGCGATCTTTGAGATCGAAGATTGTTAGAATTTTTATTGCAGATTTTACTTCATTAACGATTTAAAGCAAATAATTAAATTATTGGCAGTAACATGTCTTTTGCAATATATCAACATCTTTAGGTTACGGTATTACTTAGCAATCTATAGATTATTTTGACTAATAAAGTCTCATTTTTTTTTATTTCCCGTTATGAAATTATGAATATTGACGCTAATTGTCCAGAAATCAAGTCTTAGACTTAACGACTAATCCTTTATTACCTGGAGCAGTTAAGATTGATATGGCTGTTTACCTAGCTATATGCTGGCTGATGGTATATCTTGTTTCTTTCAAAGGAATTTTTGTTTCTGGCAAGGTAAAAGCGATATTGACTTGTTCATTCTTTAGATTTAAAGTAGCTTTAGTAGGTGCAATTATGGTTGGTCTAAAAAAAGGCGAACTGATTAAATTAGTATCTAACTTAAATGCTATAAGTACGCTTTTTATCCTGAAAGGGTATAAAATTAGCTGATACCATTACTGATTACAGTAGTTTCCATTCGTTTCAGTTTATCTATTTTTAACGTTTCTATTATCAATTTAAATGAGGTGAAATCTAACGTACTGTTGGTCAACAGAAAATTTATATTATTGATTAAACATTTATATCAGTATTAAATCTTTCTTTAATTCTATCAAATTTAATTTTTGGTGCTTGAGAGCCAAGGATAGCAAAAATGTGGATTTAATTAATTTGTAAAATTATTATAATTTTGAAACTCAGATCAATGTATTATATTTGGAAGTTGACCAAAGTGATTAATAAGAGCTTTGAATGGTTTTTCTTTCTTCTATAGGCGTCATATGTAACCACAGCACTTTCATATCTTATCATTGTCATCTTGTTCATCCGGGGTTTAGCAGCGCCAGGCAATATAGCGGGGATCACAAAATTTCTTTGGAAATCAAATATCAGTAGCTTACAAAATATTGAGGTTTGATAATGTTACCAAATATGCTTAATTTGACGACAGCTATATTCTTAGGAATAGTTTGTACGCTAGTAAACAAAGATATCTACGTCCTTGTATTATTATCCAAATATATTAAAGCGGATTTAAATAATTCATGATGCCTAGACTTATTAACTGCTAATATTTTAGCTTTGGGGCGATGCCAGCTTACAGGCTATGGTTTCACTCGGAGTGGGTTTCGGGCCTATCATAACTTATTCTTCCTATAATAAGAGAGATTACAAGTTTATTAGGTTAGAAGAAATGCAGGTTGTAGTTTTTAATATATGGCTTACTTTATCTGTATTTCTTACATTTCGTATATGAAATTTAGTAAAATATACAGTAAAACATTTTTTAATTCCAAGTGAAGTGGCATTTAATAATAAATTCTGTAAATGCCTAATATAGAAGCTAATAATAATTGTAAGCCATATTTCTTTCTCGGTTTTTACATAATTCATGCTAATGGATTATAGAACGTAGATTACATTACGCCTAACTAACTAGAATAGTTATTCTATTTTATCCCATGCACTAACTAGGCTAATATTATATTTGTTCTCATTTATTTAGCAGATTCGGTGTTGCCATTCCTGCTGTCAATTTTGCTACAAGTATTCTCTTTTGTTTTACGTTGTTGTTGAATATTGGTTCTTTATTGGGTTCTAGGCCTGTGTTGATCAATCAAATTACATCAGACGGTAGATTATACGCAATTTAATAAATAATAAATTTGAATTTCTAACATTAGTTTATATGTACTGGAGCTGCAGGGTAAGAGCAAGCATAGTTGGCGTCAATATTTAGTTATACGTTTATAATTATTATTGTATCTTTTTATCCGTTATCAATGCCTATTGATTATAATCGTCTGACGTAGGTTACTTTTATTAATTTTATGCCTTAGAAACTGGCTTAATTGGTTCAATGTTAGTTTTCGTTGTCTATCCCACCAGTGTTGGGGTATTACAATTAGGTCATTTGTGGTCGGCCATGTTCTATTTGATGATATTTCTCATTGCCTTCGATAACCAGGTCTGGTATATGTAATTAAGGAGGCAGCGTTCTAAATCCTGTATTAAATATATTGAAAAGAAGAACACAAAAGATGCGAATTTATTTCTGCTTATTTAGTATAGTTTTAGCTTCTCATTTGTAGCTGAGTTTTTTTTGCAAAAACCAATGTTACTTTGTGACATTATTTTGTTACTTTTCATATTTATAAAATTAAATAATTGGTCTCTAATTAGCAGTAATTTAATTTTCAATTTACAGTGCGCTTTCTCAGAGTCTATCGCGTCTGGTTTAATTGATGCTTTCCCCGATCAGTTATATAATCGTCGAACGATGATTTATTTAGTGTTAACTTTGGTTCAATATCTGTTAGGCATGACATGCATCACCAAGGTAAATAGTGTACTGTTTAAATGTAATATTGAATTTTTGATATACTTTTACAGCTAAAGTATTAATACTTTATAATATTTAGTAAAGTGAGATGATCAAAACTTTCTATTAGTGAAATTTATTACGTACTTAGCCTAGTGTTATCGAATATTGTAAGTAAAACTTTTATTTACGATAATATGCTAGGGCGGTTTATACGTTTTTCAATTATTTGACTGGTACGTCATGAAAATCTGCTTACCGTGTGTGTTAATATTTGAAGTCTTTATAGCCTGTTGGATATATGGTAAGCTGACCAATCTATAGGTTGTTTCAAACACGGTATCGAGTATGAAATAAATTTAGGGATAAAAATTTAGTAGAATTAACAAATTCTGCCTACCAACGATGATTGATGGTCATAAATAACTAGTGCTTCTCTGTACTTGCTGCTGACCTTCTGATAACTAATTCGATAGAAATAGGTATCGTACTGTTACTCTACAGCATTTGATTATATTAAAATTGCATTCTAAAATAAGAATAGGAGTAAAATTATTATAACTGCATTGAATTCCAACTTAAGTTGACTTTCGGAGAAAATACTAGTTTATTTTGACAGTTAGGGAAAAACTACTCCCTCAACCAACTAAACTGTCCAAAAAATGAGATAACTCACAATTTTAGGAATATTTTAACCTTTACTGTCTTATTTTACTGACTTGAACTACTCAACTACTGAACTACATTGCTTTTTTGTATTCTACGCAAAGCAGTTGATGGTATCAGACTATCAACTTATCACCCTAAAGTATTCTAAATTAAAATGACAATTAATCACATATGAGAAGATAAATTCTACCTTCGATTCCCTAAATTACTACGTTAATAATAATATTACACGTATAATCATTATTTATCTATAAATTATATCTTTCTACCACATACAGAACATAACTATAAATATCCACTAAGACGAACCAGCAATCTTAATTAGGACCTAGATCAAAAAATTTGCGTTTACATTGTATTCGGCGACCAAGTTTCGTAACTTCTACTGTTTTTTATGATCGAAATCAGCTGCCAGTTTTTTGATAATTGAAGCGTAAATGTTATACCAATTATATATATCACTTTAATTAAAATTTTGCTTTCTATAATTTTAACGATGCTATGCTACAGGACATTTTTAAATTCTAATCCGAATAAAGTAGCCAGATTCACAATATACTAAGCTACTAAGTATAATCCACAGTAATGAAATCAAATCAGTTATTTTTTTGAAGCTACAATATTTATTACAATAAAAAATCATTAAGGAGAATTTTAAATATTAAGATTCATTACACTAGTTAAGATGCAAAACTAACTATAATAAAGTACAATACAGCAATCGCATTTATAATATCAGTAATTGTGTTTAATAAAACTTCATCGACATATACGCTCCATATAACGCTTAGGAGTGCCTATATGTAGCGATAAACGTGTGTAACTCAATAGCTATTAAATTTGTCAGAATAAGAATTAGATTTATAATTTTATTTAGGTGTAAAGAGATTACGCAAAGACTTTTCAGTTATTGCAGGAGAAAAGCTATCCATCCTATGGAAAATATTATGGTATATTCCCACGCCCTTAATTGTTACGGTAAATCTAAGATTGACTAATGATATGCATTTTTACTTCCTATCTCCTAATACATCTTTCAGTGATGCTTAGGCTCTTTTTAGTATATACGTACAAGATATCACTCAAAATTTTGAACGATTTAAATTAACTATGTATCAAAATTAAATTAAAATATGCAGCTAGAATCCTTCTGAAAACATTAATTTTGTAAACAAAATTTGTAACTCAAATTAATAGTATTTACTATAGTAGTTCGTTCAATAGTAAACTTATCGGTTAGAAGTTATTTTTCTTTAAATGTTATGATTTAAGATTTATATAGACCGTTGATTAAAAACACTGTATTAATGGGACTACCGAATTTTTTACTTGTAGGGCACAACATTATTTTGCGTAATCTTTTATTCCTCTCCTGGCTCAAATGTTAAATTTGCCCAGTATTGGTGGTCACTGCTTACTGGATGGTTAATGGCGGGGTCAATTCTCGTTTGCATCTTGATTTCTGTTATTCTTTCTTTTATTCGTGCTAAAGGAAGTATAGTGCAGGTATATTTCCTCATTATATCAATTATCGTATAGACATTAACTGCCAACCGTATCGACGCGTAGTGCATTAATTTGATGATGATTAATTTAAGGAAGTTCCGTAAAAATTTTTGAAATCTACGAATATACAATACGAATGATAATAGTAATAGGTTTGCAACTGCTGCTTAATTTCTTTGCAATTGACAGCTAGTGCCGTGTAAATTATAAATGTTATTGTAGATAACTTTGCAAGTGCAAAGATTTCATTCGTGCTATTAGAATGCAAGTGTAATGGATAATCGCCAGAAATTAAATTGAAGGATAAATAAATTAGTAGAATTGAAGTCTTTCGGAATGTTGTAGTTTGTGTTACATAGTTAGTTGTACGTATACTCGTATACCTAATAATATTCTATATTTATTAAAATTTAATCTAATATAAAGATAACAAAGAATTCTTTAAGCCAAATATTTACTATTTTAATTCATTTTCACAGCGATTACAGAAGATGACTACCCCCAAACCTTTCGCTGAGATCGATCGTATTCTTTCTTTTCACTCTGCTCGATCAAGTAATAGCTACTCTAATCATCATAAATCATTTATGATTAATAAATCGTACGAGTAAAATCTGATTTGATATTAAACCCACGTCTATTTTAGCATTTTTTATATAAATAGAGATCTAAATTTCGAGTTGATAGATTTATATCTGAGCACGGACACTAATACCAAATAATCTTGTATCCTGTATGCCTATTAATTATATATATGCTTCCTTATGTGCATATGATGGTGTTAATGTTAGCGTTATTACCAAGTGTACTAATTTTATCAAAATTGACAGTGCTTTATTAATTGCTGTCATTATTGCCTATATTAGGATTAATTTCGATTAGGTTAACACAATACCATTTGCTGTTTATGATGATGACTTGATCATGACGATCTAAAAGTATTTGATATTAGTGATGGAAGTAAACGATGATATTATTATCTGGGCATCTATCGCTCGGCATCAGTGATAATAATCAATCATGATCTAAACTTTCACTATTATAATATAAGGATTATTGATAAATGTAGCGGCTTCGATTATAATTAACTTAAAGATCTAAAGCACTCTCAAGTTAAGATTAGCACTGTAATTATTGGTATGTACACTTGTACAGTATTATGTTTTTTTTTATCCCTTCACCCTTTAAGTTGGCTTTTTAAAAAGAGAGAATTGTAGATTCGATGATTTCCTATTGGTATGCACTTTTGTACAGTATTGTGCTCGTTTTGATCCCTTCGCCCTCTAAGTTGGCTTTTTAAATAGAGAGAATTGCTGTAGATTCGATGATTGCCTATTGGTATGTGTGTACACTTGTACAATGTACGGTATTATGCTCGTTTTGATCCCTCTACCCTCTAAGCTGGCTTTTTAAATAGAGAGAGAATTATTGTAGATTCGATGATTGCCTATATTTATTAATTCTATTTGTGTATGCGCTAGTAATTTAACTTGATAATAAGTTATATTAATTTGTGCATTGATTTCTGCATTTAAAATTCTAAACCAATGTTTCATGTCAAGAGGTTTTAGCTCATGGGCCATTATCATGGATAGCGGCTTGACGTTTAATTGTTATTATATCACAGTTTTGTACTTATCCGACAACTATAATCTGAAAATTATCTTTAGTGTGTGCTGATGTTTGCAATTTTTAACAGGGATAAATAATGTAATAGCCTATGGAAATAAATAACTATTGCAAAATCACCAAATTTTTGATTTACTGTCATTTCTATGCTTATTGAAATGATTAATATTTTCTTAAGTCCATGCTACCGATTGTCATTTCTCGCATGATATTTTTAAAGTAAAGGATAACGATACCAATACCTGAATAACTAAAATTTTTATCTTTCTAGTTATGCTACATATACTTTATATAAAATATTCCTTAAAAGCAATATCACTGCTGTACTTGTAATAAAAGTACTACCGTATCAATCTTCTGTGACTATTGACTCAGAAGATGAATTAACGTCAGTCCAATAACGTACATATCATACGACTAAGTAATCATCAAGAGTTACTATCTCGGGGAAGATGGAAATACACCTCAAGTTCTACTACCGCCTTACCACTTACCATGCGATTAGATAACTAGTTCTAGCAAGATTGACAATAATGTAATTAAAAACAATCCATAGGAATCACATAGACATTAACTTAGCGACGGCTAGTACGGCACTGTTGTTATCGTGACCATGAATTCATTGGCTTATTACAGATAATTGACCTGCGAGTATATTTTTGGGAACTTTTAGCAATAATCATGATCGCTGCTTGATGTGGCATAATAATACAGTATACAAAAAGGGGTAACAAGAGACAAGAGAATTCATAAAAAGAGTACTCGGTTGTTTATTGTAATATTCATTTTGTTACTATCTTAGCTGCACAAGTTTGGATAACGCGGTACAATGTTATGCAGTAATAAATTTAAATGATACATCTTGATCTGCAAAGTAGTCAACGAAACAATAGATATGCCAACACGCATTTCTTGAACCGTATTCTTTAATTTGTTTAATAATGGCATTGACATTTCCACCATACAACAACAATTGAATTAAACAACGCAAAGCGTTCTATTCCCTTTTTAACTAACGGTAGTTGGTTATCATGGTTGGCACCTTTATCATACAGTACGTTATTTTTAATCGCCACTCCATTCTTAATATTAATTGGTTAACCATGAATACATTGTTTCGACATCATCCATCTTCCTATCCGATACATAGCTTCGTACAAAAAAGAAGTAAAGAAAACATCTCTAATTTACATGGTTGTGGCCACAAGAATAGAATTTGTTTCCAATTCACTTACATGTAAATGATAACAAATTACAGTATCGTTCATTACAAATAGTAGTATTACAAAGTACAAAGTAGTTAGTTCCTATTAAGCGAGACGGATACGCTAAATATTTGGTATGCAATAAAGAACATCAGACCTGCATGCAATTCTAGCGTAAAAGTATTACTATATAAATGTGGGCTGTTTCGCTATCATAACACAATAATACTAGACACAAATAAATGGATGCTATCAAAATTACAATAACTTTTTACGGGCAAAAAACTTATCTAAAAAATATTGCGTAGAGAATGTAGTTGAAGTTAAAGAGATGAGAGCTACCAGTGAATTGTGCTAATGTTCTACGTCAAGCAGTTTTTTACGGTTTACAGTACAGTTGTAAACAGTAAAGCTAAAGCGATATCAACAATATTACAGTAAGTTATAAAACCACATATTAAACTACATTCGTTCCGTAATGTTATCAGCATCAGTAATCTACTAACTAATAGACTAAAAAATCACATCATTAGCGCCTACGGTATCAGTAGCTCAAGGATAACAAGAACAGCTTCTTAGTTTCTGTCCTGACGTCTTCCGCTGCCTCTTTCGCCGCTACGATAGCCGCCGGATCTGTTCTGCCTATTATGAAATCCAGAATGACGTCCTCCATCTCTGCCTCTGCGATTGTCATGGCGAACGTTTGAGCTCTTTTTCTCTTCAATATTTATTTGCGTTTTACCGACAAAAATTTTCTATAGATATTGGATGCAGTACAAAAGCATGCCATTCATCAAACATGACTTACAGAGATTAAATAAGAGATTAAATAATATTTGCTTTATAAAGACAACTAATTTAGAATTCGCGTACCAGCTCAGTAGTTAGAGCCCTCTTAACGCTTTCTTCGTTCTCAAAACTAACAAATCCGAAGCCCTGTTAACGCAAAATTACTTTAATTATTCAGAAATAATCATTTTTCTTCAAATGCAATCCGATTGTTAATCCTAATTTCCTAACCTTTGATGTATTAGTTTTGATGTGCTTGACCTCGCCAAATACTATTTTAAAAGATACGCTGTTATTATCGAAATCATTATACTCCGTCAGAAAGAATTCATATCTTATACCTGAAAATTCATTTCGCAATTCTTTCTCACTGATCTCGGGAGTTAATCCTCCGATAAAGATTTGATAATCGGTTTGCTGCCCATCGCGTTGCGATGAATTTCGGAAATTGTTGGAACGTTGCGATTGGCCGTCCTCTTTATGATGCTGATTGGAACGCGAGCTTTTTCCTGAGTTTTCAACCGGTTTCTGTTTTATCAAACAGTAAGGTAAATTAATGCACGCAGGTAACAGAATTCACCAATTCGTTACAATATCTCTTTAATCAAACATTTGTGTATATATTTTGCATTATTGATTCGATAATACAACTTACGCGAATCACTTTTTTCGGTGCAGCTTCTGTATTGATAGGAACATCAGGCGATTTACCGGCCAAGGCTGCCCACGTACGAACACCTTTAATAACAATATAAGCAAGATATTGATAATTCAGCCAGATCGTAATACGAAAAAGTAGAAAATGAAAGATAGGTATCTTACCAGCATCCTTTTTCGCCGATTCATTATTTCCGTCGGCCTTTGAGTCATCCTGTTCTTGAACATCAGAGACTTGATTGGAGCTATCCTGCTGATTTGAAAGGGATTCCGATTTTTGCTCATCAGCTGCATTCTTTGTCACAATTAAGAAGAAATTTTAATAAAATTAATTCTCTAAGTGTAAGAATTGTTAAAAAAGTAGCTTACTCTTTTAGCAGCAGGGGAAGGCTTTTCTGAATTTTGCAGTTGATCTTCATTACTGGAATATAGTCAATTAATGAATATCATAAAAAGTACAATAAATAAATTTCTGTTAGTTTAATTGCGGCATTAATGTTAACCTAGTGCTTGCTTCATCATCGTTCGTTTGATCACTTGCTGGTTCAGTAGGAACATTTTCGGAAGTATCTTTAACACTTTCAGCTTCTTCCTGCTCTTCAGCTAAATACAATTTAAGTGACTTTGTATCACTGATGTAATTTCATTCAATTTAGCTACGAAATTATGCTACATGAACGCCTATTTACCATCCTCAAGGTCGATCGTGTCATCTCCACCTTCTGGTTCGTTTGGTGGCTGATAGCGAAAAATATCGTTTCGGGCATAGTACAGGTTTGGTGACTAATTTACGTACAACAAATACATATTAAGAACATTTGAAGTATACAGTTAAATAGCGTAAAGTAATCAAGAAATTAAAACAACTAATTTGACGCTATATATAGAATAAAGGACTAAATGTAGTAGTTTACCTCTCGCTCCAACAATATACTTTGTACGAATGGGCGCCATGGCTTGTTCGTATGAGTAAAGGTTCCAGAAACCTGAAATTATAGTAAATTTAACGTAATTCATAAGTTACTGAAAAAGAATTATTGTTTCCGTCAAGCATTGCACCATCAGCATCCAGATATTAAGTTTACCACTATATATACTTTTTCGTACATAGGTAACAATTCATTATGTTATTGTGATGAAATAAAAGATTAATTATTAAATTTGAACTTTCAATTTCAGTTTTGAAGTGCCCAAAATACTGTTCGTTACATAGTTATTAGCATCAATGACAATCCCATTACCTGGATCAAAATGCAATCAGCAACTGTCGACTGGCAGTCAACCTGCTTGATTTTAGCAAAACAATCACTCAATTCAAGAGATTCTATCTTCTTGACGATGCTCTACAATATATAATAGTTAAATATTTAATAATAGCTTAATCAAGACAATTTCTGGATAATGTTAGCCTAAAAAAAGTTTACAAGCAAGTTGCTCTGTTTAATTACGCCTTTATTTTAGATCGTAATTTTCAAAAATATATCAAAGGTAATTTATTTTAATTTACCTCTTGACCAATAACGGCATTATCACTGGATCCATCTTTATCATCAGCATGAAGAAAGACTGATTCTTTACCATAAAATCTACAAGGAAATCATAACTTACATTCTGATACAATACAGAATTTATAGAACATGGTCTACAATGATGGCCGATTGGCCATAACCAATTGTATCCTATGACAGTAATAATTTATTTAATATTCGATTCTATCATTTGGACCCAGAGAGAGTCCTTTACAACCTAATTCTACAAATCAGATTGTCGGAAATGTATCATCTTTCAATACTCTGTCGTAAAAAAGATGCTACGGAAATAGAAGTCACATACTTGGACAATTCTTTCGGATTCTCATGTAGCATGGTGTAGTAGCGGCGGACAAATTCCGTACCAATTACTTTGCTATCCAGTGAGTCGATATCTACTGAGTCATTTTCACTAGCCATGATTGAGTTCTGTACCTGGAAAAGGAATTATATTTGAAGATTGAAATTATGAATAATGGGTTCCACATATACTTCTAGTAATATAGCATAGATCAGTCATCCAATTTATCCTTTTTACTTTAGGCATCTACTTAAAGACTATACTACATTGGAAATTGTTTTTGATGGATAGTTTATTAATTTCTTACCATTTAGGCCTATGTGTATGTTATGTGTTGATAAAAACGAGTGTACATCATCTAGTTTACATAATTTTAACGAACACTAATTTACGAATTGGGACAGAGAAAATAAGATGTAGTATTGTACACTATTTTACTCGACTACTTGAGATAATTCATGTTCTAGCATAGGGTTAAGCTACGATTAGTAAGATATCACTCTTTTTGAAAGTTTGCAACTATCATAACTGTAATAACAGTTCAAGACTAGTATCATGGAATCATAATCCCGTTGTCTTATTTCAACAAGAGCAAAATGAATGCGTATGCTGCTGTATCCAAGGTCGACAATATCAATTGAACAGTTGTTTACCAACTCTGATCAGTAGCGCTCATACTACTCGTGAGGAATGTTGTGCAATCCACAGTATTCGAAACAATAAACAATAATATTTTGCACAGCACTGAATCAGTAGTTGAACGATAGACTTGTATACTATGAAATATTGGAAGTAACAATTTATCCATCCATGGTCGTGGATCGTTTCTATAGCAAATAACTGAATTGTAGAACTTGGTTCCTAGCTCAGCACCTAGACAAAGTGTTTATTGAGAGGTTCAGAGAAAAATCCGTCTCTCTCTTTTCACTATTACTGTTGCTTTGGTGATCATTCCAAGGTCTATTCTTATTCATTCTTGACGAAGGACTGAGTCCAGCTCATTACAATCAGCTACTACAATATACAGTATTACTTCAATGCTGTAATTCTATTGCTGTCGTATGCGAGACAACTGAACAAAAATCGAAATATCGTTCATCAACTAACACACCATTGACTATATTAAAAGTACTTCTATCTATTGGATGATTATCACCGTTAGTCAACTATCATGAACTCCATGTCCAATCTTGTCGAACACATTGATAATCAATCATCTGAGCATGCCATTACATATCCAGTAGGCGTCTCCACAAGACGATCCTGTCGATCCCTCGCTCCTTCTACTTAGCGTTACGACAGCATCCTTGTACCTTTTACTTTCTATGATTATCTATCACCGAAGATTTCCATTACAGCACAAGTTGGACTAACTATAGTAAAACCCCTGTGAAGCAACACGGAGATTTTTCACGATCAAAATAAAACTGTTCCAACTAGAATGCGAGGTAGAAAAGTTTCTGCCCCATGCACAGCCGAACAGAAATACAACTATGGAGAAAGGTGTGGTGCTTCCTTGCTGACCTGCGCTTTATACAGAACTAGTATCTCATGACTGTGGTCAGTGCACTTTACCGTCACAACAATGCACGAGCTGTACCAGACGACCTGCGCAGATTTTACTTTCATAATCTGGCACCAGTCCGGTTCGCGGTCCAGTATCACTACAGCACTTGACACTTTGTCCGACTGACCATACCAACACTTCCATCTCTACGTCTGTCTGATGCAATTGACGCTACTACAGTACTGTACTGTACTCTACCGTCAGGGACTTGTCAGATAGTATCTATCGCCGATATGCTTGGTACCGTAGCCAATACGCGTCCAGTAGTGGTCTGTCGTAGAGGAGTTCGCGGGCAAGTATGGCGGACATCGTCGTCAAGGGCTACACTATCCAAGACGATTTAGTAGTGTATTGGAACTCGTGACTACAGTCGTTTGAGATAGAACTTTATCGGTCTGCATTTTACAGTCAATCATGTTGCTAAGATCGTTGTTGGAATGGCATACAAATTTGAACAGTCATTGAATAAAAAAAGGCTAGCTTCTACTTCTACAGCATATAGTATACTATACAGCAACAGCAGCAATGTGCGTTGACTGCGCAATCAAGACCAAGTTCAATGAGCCACTGGAGACAGCGATTTAGTGACCTTTAGCAGCGCAGGGATAACGAGCTTAGCAAGTGTGCGTCTCAAATCACGTATTGAGTAGAAATGTAGAAACTTGATTCGTGTTGTAATTCTCAATGCTTGGGCTAAGCTGGTTAAATCACTTATGTGCCAGGGCATCATTATACTCGCATCATAATACGGTAATATCCATTCACAATGTCTACTACAGGTATAGAATAGGAAGGCGAGCAGTTTTAGTGGATGATGTCAGCCAGGGGGTTCCCAGCATTCATCATTAGCATCTATGTAGTGTATAGTAATGTCTTACAAATTACAGTACCGCGGCAAGTGGTAGTGATTGAATTATTCATCAATGGCCTACGTCGCAGCCCAACAAGTCAATTTCAGCTGAAAGCGTTCAATGCAGTACTCATGAATCATGGTTGATCCAAGTTTCTAGAAGGTGTACTCCTGCTTGGCTATCGTACCGCACCAGTGATTGTACTGGTGAACTTGTAGATTATCTACTATGATAGAGTGCACATATCGAGTTGGATAAATGCATTCAATTATTGCTACGTGATCATCATCTAGCAAGAAAGATTGAAAGCTGTCATGCTGTAAGTGGTATTTCTAGGGACATGCAATAGAAACTAAAAAAAATCTGATTGGAGGAAACGAATCCGTCAGATGCATGTGCATCAATTATAGTATAGCAGATAGGGATTTGAGGAATAAAATAAAACACTTGAAATACCTGCATACCACCTACAGTACACACAAAGTGTGTACAGTAAGCCATTTACAACAGGCGTTATCTCCATTACAGGGGAAGATTCTCCAATTTACGTAGTTAAGTGTAAAATCTAGAAGTAACAAGTTGGTGAACGCCGTGACAATACAGTAGCTGTAACTTATGCAGTCTCGCTTGAAGTTGAAGCTATGATGGATACAGGCTATCCACAAGTTGATCGCAAATCCTTCGTACAGTACTGCAACTAATTCCATGGCATTGCTGTCATGATGTGTTGAAACGGTGCAAGTAAGTGTGATCAAACGAGACGCTCTTACCTAGCCATGTAGCCGTTGTAGCAATGCAGTAGTGCCGTTATAGTGGCAATATTTTACTATACGGGGCCCTTCTAATATACAGTATATGTAAGATTCTGCTGCTTGATGGCCATCATCCATTTACTGGCTGCAGATTCAAACAGCACGTGCTAGTGTACTGAAGGTCAGGGAGAACTTTTTACAAACGTTTGATAAACTATCGCACTATAACTATGTGCACATTTGACAAACCAGCGGACGGGTATCCATTTCAAGTAATTTACTGTACGATAGCTTGTAAAAGAATAGAGTCGCTGATGAACAAGTTGGATTGAATTAATCGTGCTATGAAAAATGGATTAAAAGGTGTAGCCGCCATCATTATCATAGACTAGAGTAGTTCATAATCCTACCTCGATCGGAATTGTAATATGCAGAAGTCATAAAATAGTACACAAATCTCTTCTACTTACAATTGAAGCAAGGCTTGCCCAAAATTCAATCAAGTCGAACAAGACACTTCCTCATGGTAAGATGGACGTTACAAGTAAGTGATCGATGGCCTAGTCATCGAAGCTATATGCGTATCACGCACTAGTACCAGTACGGACCGCACCATCCTAGTCGGTCAACTGCCGTACTTTGACAGTGGGGAAAAAGGGAGGTTGTACGCTTGGTACAGTACTCCACTTCAGTAGTCAACTGCAGTAAACGTTGAACGTCACTGTATACTGTACAGGACTGGTCAATGCAGTCGTTTTTTTTTCTACACAATGCACATTGACACAGTGCGTACTTTTGTGCTCCACTACAGTACATTGCATTGTGATATGAAAGTAATGATGACTCATGTTACGAGACTCATACAGTACAGTATGTGCAATGGAAGCTACGAGAAACCATTCAACTCTGGTTAGCACTGTACACTGTACAGTCCAGTACAGTACAGTACAGAACAGTAGTTATTTTTACCTGTCCAGTACTCTACAGTACATGTACTGTACGGTACAGTACAGTATGTGTCTTTGAGTCTTACCTTCAGTACAGTACAGTACAACTGGTTACAGTGTACAGTACTCTAATGTACTGTAGAGGTAACAGTACTGTACACTGTACTGTACTGCACATCATCCGGCGTGCACTGCAATACTAGATTAGCTCTTAATGATGGATTTTGACTAGGCTGCCCTTGGCCCCTGATTTGCAGGAGCAAAAGTTACCGATTTCATGTTTGAAAGATGTACAGTACGCTGTAAAGAAGTATTTCATGTACAAACCGTCCATGTGTACTGTATACTGGTATATTGTAGAGTCATGTGTTGGTAAATTAAATTGATTGAATTTATTTATTTATTTTATTCTTGGTGCATCTAGTGCGCAGCCCATGGTAGAGTAAAAGCGATAAGCGATTGATAAAACTGTGAATATTTGAGTTCGTTACAAATTACAGACGAATTTGATGCCGATAAAATGAGTAGGGCTTCTCGGCACGAAGTCATCGCCAGTTGTTTTGTACTCAAGTTAGGGACTTTCTTGACCTCTATTTTAATGCATATATACTCCAAAATGGAAAATGATCCAGTATGCTGTCGTGGCTGCATTGACGCCTGTTCCAAAGCCCATAGGAAAGGGAGCGTTTTACAGTACAGTGTACAGTGTACAGTATGTCCAATGTACAGTACAGTACAGTAGACTGTATGCAAAGGCGTACAGTACGGTACAGTATTTTGTTACCTACTCACAGTACTGTGTACTGTACTGTACTGTACTGTACCTGTTGTACCGTACAGTACCATGTGCTGAATGTACTGTAAAAACATGGACACGTTGTAATTTATGGCAGTCAGTCCAGTGTGATTGTTTTCTTTCTTTTCTTTTACGTCTTGCAGTACTGTACACTGTAGACTGCTGCTTGCAAACCAGGTAGACTCGTGTACTGTACAGTACAGTATTGTAATGTACAGTACTGTACAGGATAGGGGTGTGCTGGAAAATTTCACCCATTGCAGTGTCCAGCAGTGACACGCCGCGGTACAGTACTGTACACTGTACAGCTTACTGTATGTACAGTACTGTACTGTATCTTGTTGTTTTCAAGGGAAGCTTTTTGTTGCCTACTCAAAAAGCAAAAAGTACCGTAGGCTTGTGTTGAAGAGTGGGTGCTGAATATCTCTGGCTTTTGCTTACCACTTTAGCATATCGGAGCAGTTGAGTAATCGTGCTGAGATTCCGGCGTTGCAAGACCTTGCGTTGAAGAAATGAGATTGTGGATTAATATTGTTGATTTCTTATTACTGTTTCTGGTTGTGACTGTTTATGCTGACGAACATACTCACAAGGTTTGCTTCTCATTTATTCATGACTGACTTAATGGTATACTTGTTAAGCGATCACGCGCTAAATCCAGTTTACAGCAAAAGTAATTCATTTCATTCAATGCCATTTCTTAATGTATATTTCATAACGGTTGTATAGTGAGCTAAACATGACTTGATATGCCATTCAAAGTCACCAACTTGTTTTAGCTATTATCTTTCACGCTAGTACAAGTGGATAGGTTTAATGAATACGTCCATCGTACTGTACACTGCTTCTTCTGTCACGGACGTAGAGTACAGCTCGTGCCAACAAAGTAGTCTTCTAGCAATCAATCAAGCAAATGATATCCCATGGATTCACTGGTCAGCGTCCATTACCATTAATAGAAATGATCAAATTTGCAACATACCAAAGGTCTTTGAGACACTGCATTAGCCAAGTATTGCATTCAGCCATTTTATTCGCATAGATTGAATTTCAAGCAGACAGTACGCAGTCAATTGCGCTAAAAAAGAGACTTCAATAGCGATACTATACTATGTCAATGCTCTCTTTCCACTCATCGACGTTTACTACTATTGATTGAAGGAAACATTTTTGAATGGCTCACCTGTATTTTACTATACTATGATAAGAGCTATTATACTAAGCAGAAGTTATAAACAAATGGAATATTGATGCTCCAAAATAGTACAGTATTACTAATGGCATATTATAATCAGTGACTCCGCCGTCAGTTGCAATGGTTGTTTGTACTTACAGTAGTACAGTGTACAGTGTCTCATTTTGGAGCAGCATTCTCCAGCTTGCCTTTGCCAAACAAAATGAATTACATCGCGTGCATTGTCTGGAAGCTTCTAATCCACTCATACAAGCTACTGTATACCGATGACACAGCAGGCTCTGCCTACCGCAGCAGCTGCAAAGTGAAAATTGTATAGTCTCGCTAGAAAGAAACCTTACACTCATTCAGTTAGGATTTTTCGTAACAGTTATTCTAGACTTGGGTAACTGATGTTTTTTCAATATTTTCACCTCGTTTGTAAATGATGGCTCAGGCCAATCAATCATCGAAATAGTGTGCACATTCAGGTGCAGCAACACGTAAAAGCTAGATGAATTATTGCGTTTCACACAGTCGCCACTACAATACTATGATGGGAAATTATACATAGTTCATGCACGACTGATAACGACTATAATGTAAAGTCGCAACGATTGACTGCACTGTAGACGTCGGTAATAAATAAGCCCGTAATCGAGGGGAATGGGGCCCTTTCGGTTGTTCTTATTCCGTTGAGCGTCGATGCTTAAAATGTACCATTTCACAATAGTTCGTTATCGATTCATTATAATTATTACTACAAGACTGCAGTTAACTTTTGAATAGTTTCTGAATGAGATTCGATGCATTGAATGAATCCTTCAAAAACATTGATAGCAGTGTTGGAGAAGGTGCAACAAACGAATCCGCAGGAATATGGACACCGCTCTCAATTTTTTACGACCAAAATCGGTAACCCATTGATAGCTGAATATGAGACAGCAAACGAGGGAGCCAAAATCGAGAATATTTGAAGCCAGGACGGTCTTTACAACTACAAGCAGTATAATGAGGGTTCTGAGCTGTTTATTGTATCTGGCAAGATAAAGTTAACAGTTAGTTCTTGTGTTTAGATTTAAACATAATTATTGATTTCCGTTACGTTACCAGGCAGGCGAATTACAAAATGGTGACAATTGTTGCTTGTCTTTGCTAGTCCTTACAATAATGTGCATTAGGCTTTGTGAATGTGATGCAAACGAATCACGATCAAAATTATTTGTTAGGAAAGTTATGCCCGTACTTAATTCAATTGTACAATTGATAGTGTATTCTTAGCTAAAAGTATAGCTGATTGTGCTAATTTCCTGCAAAAGTATAATAGTTGAAATCTGCTATTAAATTATTATTAATTTGTCTGCTCAATTTTAGCTATAATTGTTCTTATATAAATTATTATCGATTATACTGTACCGTACACCCTCTAGTTCTACAAATTAGCGTTGTTCTTGGGAATTTCCATTCCATAGTCCATGATATCAGATATGTATGTGCACACAGCTTTTTATCTACTTTGAATATAGACTATTTGTAGGCTTACCAATGAATATTAGCATGTTAAATTGGAATACTTTGCCGTACTCTAAATGATAGTAGTTGCTGATGATAATTGCAGCGACTGTCTTAGTACATGTATCAAGCACTAGACTTTTTTGACCTCATGATATCATTAGAGCTTTCTTTGTCGAATCTTATTTACTAAGAAAGTATCTTAACTGACAACAATGGCTAAGTTTTTGATGTTCCAATCTGACAACAGATTATCAGCATACATTAATGTGTGTATGTATCGTGTAGAACATTCTGAAATGTAACAGTATAATATTGAATATTTTAGTACAAAGATGGCGAAGAAGTTATTTTGTGGATGAATACCGTTGGACCTTACCACAACCGTCAAGAAACCTATGAATATTTCAGTCTACCCTTTTGTCGTGGTAAAAAGACAACAATTGGCCACTATCATGAAACATTAGGCGAAGCCTTGCAGGGTACCGAATTGCAATTTAGCGGACTGGAAATTAATTTCAAAGGTATGGTAATCATGTGCTCTGATATTATCGTTACAATGTACTGCAATAATTTTAGATACAGGCTTGGTATTTTTAAAGTTTATTAGTGTAAAGGATGCCTACTTGTTTATCATGTCCAATAATAGAGTTTACGTAGAATAATTTTAGATACGGGCTTGGTATTTTAAAGCTTATTAGTGTAAAGTATGCCTACTTGTTTATCATGTCCAGTAATAGAGTTTACGTAGAACGGTATATTTTAGGGGAAATCCCTCATGAGCGGTATATTGCGTACATGATGCGCATATACTATACGCTGAAAATTACTCTTTAGTCATATGCGTAAATATGCGTACAAGCTTAGCAGATACATCTAAATGCGAATCGTGTATGATAAAACAAGCTAAACTTTCGTCCATGTAACTGTTACCTAGGCGAGGTACAAAAAATTAAATTTTGTGACACAGAAGTAGATGAAGATGGATATAATATGCTAACATATGCAATAAAGAATCATTACTGGTATCAGATGTATTTAGGTAAGTAGCTCGTATGTTGTAGGCCTAATAATAATAAGCATTGCCTATTTTATTTCTTATGTCAGCAGTGGGCCTTACTGTCTTATTGTATATTGTTGCACTGTTGCTGTGTACTGAAAGATATCCATTAATTTAGCTTTTTAAATTTTTACTAATTGCAGATGATTTACCTGTTTGGGGTAAGAAGGCCTTCGAGGATTGCATTGTTATCGTTATTTTAAAAAATTTAGCAGCATTAATTTCATCATTGTTTTATATAGCAATCAAACTTATAGCACAGCTTAAAACATTTTATCGAACATTATTACGGATCTGTTAGGTATTGTTGGCTCTGTGGACGATTCAGGGATAGGTTACTATATGTGGACTCATAAGAAATTAGACATTGGGTATAATGGTAACCAGGTAAGGAATTCTACAGTTTTATTGGTGTTAGTAAGGTGCTGTGAGTTTTGATTAATGTATTATTACTTTTCTCATAGATTATATACGTAAATTTGACCAGTGATGTAAAAGTGAAGCTGGAAAAAGGAGTGAAAATTCCTTTTACGTACGAGGTATTGGGAAGTCAGTTTTTTTCCTCTCACACTTCTCTACTGGAGAACAGTATGAAATAAACTTTATTGCAGAGATAGTTGATGATACAAATTGAGAACATAAATAAACATGTGATCCTATATGGTGTATATTCATTACTATACTTTTTACCAGGTGAAATGGCATAAGTCAAACGTTAAATTTGCTGATCGATTTGACAAATACCTTGATCCGAAATTCTTTCAACATAAAGTTAGTAGCCCCAATCAGACATTGTTTGATTGTGTTCGTTATATTCTCGAGAGAGGTGTTAGACTATTTTCTTACCATAAGAATTATCATATAGATCCATTGGTTTTCCATTTTTAACTCGTTTATGATGGTTATATTTTTGGTTGGGCTAGTAAGTATGATCCTTATGCGAACATTACGTAAGGATTATGCTCGATACAATAAAGATGAAGATCTTGATGACATGGTAAGGATATGAGTTAGTTATCTATGATAGTGGAGATGAAAACTCCTAGATACTTGAACACCATCTGTACCTACACGCAGTAACACTATTGGTGGTAATCGAGCTTGGGTTGACTGATATTATGCAGCCGAATTTTAAACAATTAATATATTTCAGTCATCTACTGCTAATAGTAAATAGTATTACTTTATACATGACTAAAGTAAACTTCAATATTGCTATCAGGAACGCGACTTGGGCGATGAATATGGGTGGAAACAGGTATATAATTACTACATGATTGTAAAGCGTTAAAGAGACATATTTGGCACGTATACAATTCTAATTTTAATTTAATGTGCAGGTTCATGGAGATGTTTTTCGGCCAGTTAGTAGTTTGATGCTATTCTCGTCCATAATCGGTTGCGGTTACCAGTTAATTCTGGTTGCTTTCTGTGTGATAGTTGTGGCTATATTTGGTGACTTATATACAGAGTAAGTGATCTATTGCTTATATTTATGTCATGTTTTAACATTTTTAGTAAAATCGAAAGTTTTATCATAATGCTAGTAATTATCTAATAATTGGATGTAATTGTTGTCACTTTCAGGCGGGGATCACTACTAAGTACAACGATATTTTTTTACGCGGTTATGTCGCCTGTTAACGGCTATTTTGGTGGCAGTTTATACGTTAGACAAGGAGGTATGCTACAGTTTAGTGTTTTATGTAAAATACACTTTAATAATACTATTAAGAATCGTTAATAATATTTTTGTACTAGGGAAAGATTGGATAAAGCAAATGCTGTTAGCTGCAATATTATTCCCATTTTGTGTTTGTGGAATTGCCTTCATGATCAACTTCGTTGCAATCTACTATCACGCCTCAAGAGCGATACCTTTCCTGACAATGGTAAAGTTTAAATCAATGTCTATTTCCATTGCGCTTGCATTAACATAGGACGTAATTTGAAGATATTGTCTTTTACATTTTTGCTATTCATAGGTTGCGATTGCTTGTATTTGTATATTTGTTATTCTCCCGTTAACGTTGATTGGAACAGTACTTGGTCGTAATGTATCCAGCGGAACTCATTTCCCTTGTAGAGTGAATGTAGTTCCTCGACCAATTCCGGATAAGAAATGGTATTTTTCGATCTTAACATAACTTTTTAAAATGATCGGGTAGAGATTAGTACAGCAATGCTAATTGATGATGTAATTATGGTCGCAACACTATTTGCAGGTACATGGAACCTGGAATTATAATATTCTTAGGTGGTGTGCTCCCTTTTGGATCGATTTTTATTGAAATGTATGACAATTTTATATTACTGAATGCATCAAGGCATAATCTATAAATACGGTCTTCTATTTCTATTATCTATTTGACATCATCATCGTGCACTAAATACTGCATTACTTATAATTGATATAATATCTAAACATTGATACTTTACAATCTTACTTTCACTTAGGTATTTTATTTTTACATCCTTTTGGGCGTATAAAATTTATTACGTTTATGGATTTATGTTGCTGGTATTTTTAATTCTCATCGCGGTAACTAGTTGTGTTACTATTGTGTGCACATATTTTCTATTGAATGCCGAAGACTATAGATGGTTAGTTCTGCAAACTTTATAAGATCCTAGTTAAGTTTCCTGTTCAACTACAGTATGTGGGCCGCTGTTGATATTAGAAATTCTTTTGATCTGTAGGCAATGGACAAGCTTCTTAGCTGCGGCATCGACTTCAATTTATGTGTATAGCTATTCGATTTATTATTTCTTCTTTAAAACTAAGTAAGAAAATGGTTTTATTAATAATTTTGGTTATTTGCCGATAAAACATTACTTATTCCATGCTTAAATATTGTTGGTAATGAATAAGCGCGTTTCCTTGCAATTTTTCAGGATGTATGGTTTCTTTCAAACTACGTTTTACTTTGGATACATGATAATTTTTAGTTTGGGACTAGGATTGATGTGTGGTAAGTACTATAATAACGATTACTGTCTCTTATGCGTCTCACTAAGTGAGAAATTATTCCAATGATTTGTACTTTGTGCAATTTTACGGTAGGTGCAATTGGCTTTACGTCAACGCAAGCTTTCGTTTGGAAGATTTATTCAACTGTAAAGATTGATTAAACTTACATCTCGTCCTTAGTTTACCGAGGGCTTATAAGAATTGATAGGTTAAATAATCAAACTGTCAATCTGGCTGTGACGTTACGATGCACCTAGCAAATATTAATATGATATTTAAATGGAAGTAGACGGTTATTCAGCTAAATGCATTACTTAACGACATATGTCACTTGCTAGTCCTTATAAGCCAATCCTGAAAATATCAATGTTTCTTACTGTATAGAATTTAATGTTGTGACCGAAAAGAATTGATAGATGGTAAAACTTTTATATAGCTACTATGCGAATGTGAAGATTGCATTAGCAATCACGTCTGAAGCAATGATACAATCTTCTATGCATTACACTAGTAAATGATTACTAAATTGTTTGCTAATGTTTAGTGCATAAAATTAAACCTGTAGTGACTACGATAAAATAAGCATCAACACTACGTACTTTTGATGACCGACTTCTGTTTTCGCTTTGAGCGTTTGCTACTGTTAAGAGCTAACAAGGTATGAACTTAGGTTGTGATATATGCAAGACATTAGCTCTCCAATCATTGCAGTTAATATACCGTAGATGGATTAAGTCCTGAATCTTACCTACTAAGTATCATGATAATGACATAACATAGCCGCAAGTACTTTTTTATCTCTAAATTGTTATTAACTGATTCACAATATATTAAGGTAGGGTGTTCTAACGTATTTTGTTCCATTCGTTAGCTGCGTCATTGTATATATGCATAAAGTGTATGTCTTGGACGAGGCTTAGAGTGAATAAGAGTTTCTGATTTTACTAACCGTACAGTGTGTATGTGGACACATAAGCCTGCGTATTGTAGGCGCTTTCTGACAAAACAAGACGTTAGTATGCATTAAAAGGATGCCTGTCACAATTGTCTAAGGGGCATAAACTATCTAGAACTACCCTCCTAGATAGACTCGAAAGAACAGTCGCTAAAAGTACAACTTACTTTAGGTTACGACTTTATTTTAGCAGTTCTCACGAGCAATCTATAACAAGAAGAAAAGCAATAACTAGCATTTATACTTTGACTTAAACAATAAGATAGCATTAAACAAGTGAACAGCAGACATCCAATCAAAGGAGGTTAACCCTTTAAAGCGTTACAAACATGACAGATTGCGTCTTATTAACATGATTACTATAAGAAATTATGGCAAGTTAAAATACATGTCTTGTTATGAGCTAGGCAAGAAATCCTGCCTGAACGCGCAACTTATCTACTGTCATTTAATATTCCAGGCAGAATTGTTATTACATCCACTTAATGACTCAACCGACATGCATATCTTAAATTACAGACATAACGGTAACCCGTCATTGTCCAACAGACCGTTAATACTAATCAATACAATGTATGAATAATGTCAGCTTACTGTACTATAGAGACCCTTTCTCTTAAGGGTCTCTAGTCTGGTCCAGCCAGAACCATTATTTAGACCAACAAAAGAAAGAATATTAAAATATTATATTATATAATTATTAATATCTGCTTTCAAGTCCGTCAGAAGTCCCTCCCTGTCCTAGACAGCACAGTACAGTACTGTATACAGTATCTATCCATTACCGCCATCCATTGTATTATACTGTAGTATATCGTACAGTATGAGCTTAGTGGAGTGAAAAGGGAGTCAATAGTGGTTTTAATATAATAGAGTTAATTAAGTTAATGAATATCATATTATAATTAATTATTATTATATCTGCTATCAAATCCGTCTGAAGTCCCTCCCTGCCCTAGACAGTACAGTACAGTATGAGCTTAGTGGAGTGAAAGGGAGTCAACAGTGGTTTTAATACAGTTCATTAATATTATATTATAATTATTATTTATTAATATCTGCTTTCATGTCCGTCAGAAGTCCCTCCCTGTCCTAGACAGCACAGTACAGTATAAAGTATCTATCGATTACCGCTATCCATTATACTGTACTGTAGTACTGTACTGTATACCGTACAGTATGAGCTTAGTAGAGTGAAAAGGGGGTCAACAGTGCTTTGGAGGAATTTGGACGGTAAAGTACAAGAGTGTTTCCTTCCAGTCTACCGCCGGCTACTGTACTGTACTGTAGAGGGGATTTAGTGGTCGGGAATCCCTTGCTGTTTCTTGCTTTTTATTCAGGTTAATTAAATCAACGCACTGGCATTGGCTGTCTAGTTAGGCTTTCAAGGACGATTTAGCAACATCGAGCGAGGTTTTCCTGTACAGTATACCTCAAGACTACAATACTGTGTTGCCAATCTTTTCAAAATAAGTAAGAAAGATCCACTACAGCCATCCAAACCAATCATCAACGATAGCAAATATGCTTTGGATCCGATTAGGAATGATGGCCACAACAGTGTTACTCTTGTATTTGCTCAATTTGATTGTGCAAGTTCAATGTTTTGCCGCCGATGAAATCGTTTCTATGCCTGGATTGAAGGAAAAATTGCCATTTAAACAATATTCAGGCTACTTGAATGGCAATGACGGCAGTCGACTGTTTTACTGGTTTGTGGAATCGCAGTCTTCACCAGCAAAGGATCCATTGATGCTTTGGTTGAATGGTGGTCCAGGATGTAGTTCATTAGCTGGTTTAATCGACGAGAATGGACCGATCTTTATCCGTGATAATCTTACCGTGGCTAGGAGACCGTTCAATCATACTTGGAATGCTTTTGCTAATATTTTGTATCTAGAAACACCAGCCGGCGTTGGTTTTTCTTATGCCCAAGATGACAAGATGAAGATTAATGATGATACTACAGCCGAGAATAACTATGCTGCTATAAAGCATTTCTTTCTGAAATTTCCACATTATTCCAATCGCCCATTTTTTATTGCCGGCGAGAGCTATGCTGGTGTTTATATTCCAACATTAGCGAGGCGTGTTGTGCAAGATAGCAGCATCAACTTAATCGGTTTGGCTATTGGTAACGGTCTTCTCGATAATAATATCAATTATCAATCACTAATCCGATATGCTAATTACCACGGAATACTTGGACCGACATTATGGGCTAATTTAAAGCAGCATTGTTGTCAAGGTGAAATTTGTCGATTTATTGGCGATATTTCAAGCAAATGTCAAAATACCATTCAGATCGCTATGAAAACGATTTACACTGATGGTTTAAATTTATACAATTTTTACACTCAGTGCAGTCAATACCCAATGTCTCAAATTAGACAGTACACTGCATTTACAACGTTAACCAAGAGTACTCATGGCTTATTTGGTTCTCCACCATGTTTTAACAATTCGGTGGCTGTCAAGTACTTTCGACGCGATGATGTTAAGAAAGCACTTCATGTTTCTGATCAAGCCCAGCCATGGACTGTGTGTAGCTCTGGCCTATCTTATCGGACACAGTATAAATCGGCTGTAAAGCTGATTCCGTCACTATCGCAAAAATGTCGTATTCTCCTTTATTTTGGTGATTTAGATATGGTATGCAACTTCTTAGGAGGCGAAGAAAGTATCAGTTCCACTGGTTTGCCAACTATTGGCAACTACCAACCATGGCATTACACCGATAATAATGGTCGTCAAGTAGGAGGTTTTGCTACTTTGTATCCCAATGTTAAATTTGTTACTGTTAAAGGTGCTGGTCATCTGGTTCCTGGAGACAGACCAACTGAAGCGTGGTGGATGATGAAAGATTTTATTCAACACCCGTTTCATAATCCATCCTTTTTTAATGGCAACATACCCGCTTTAGTAGCAGTTATAGTTCTCGGTGTGGCAGCTATAATTATGGAATTATTTTAATTAAAAAAGATAAAATCGACGAGAAATGACAACGATTGAGACTTCTAGGTTTTTATTCTTAAATCACTGTTAGCGATGGTCATTCTCATTCAGTAGATTAACTGTAAATGCACGTCTTAGAAAGAATCGTGCAGTTGATGTACGTAAGCAAGCTGAAAATGAATAGAACTACACTTATCAAGACTGTTTTAGGGTAGAAATATTCTATTGAAATCCTTATTTATAGTATTTATTTATAAGTATATTAGAGAGGGACTTGATACGTCCACGTTAGAATAATATTACTGTAAATACAGTAACAATGTGATACTACTCTAATACATTAGTAGTAAATATCGATTTGTAATAACGAAGAAGTTGTAAGTAGTATATGAAACCTAAATATCCATACCACACGTGGTGATTTTGCGACGAATGATGTCTAATTACGTAGAGAAGCACTGACAGTACTGTTCTGAGATGCTCGTAGTAATAGAATGAAAAGTAGTTATCAATTTAAATAATTTAATCTTATCTTCCGTCTATGGTTAATCATTTGTGTTAGTATACAACCCTACAGATGGATTTTGATCAGCCATGGCCCGTATTTTTAGTTTTATGATTTCCTCAACACCATGTATGCAGTTTTCCTCAGATTGCTTATAATATTAAATCTGTTAACTTTTTGGCCAACTACTGAATATGACGGTCCTTAAATCATGATATTAATCACGATACAATTATATTAAACTGCACGACAAACTTGTTTTATGCAAGCTATAAATGAAATGCGATATTTAAAAAATGATAACTGAAAATAGTCATCGAGCATACGTGTCTAGGGTCTATCATGATTTGATAGACGTTTTCTAATAAAATTTAAACTAAAATATCTAATTCGACTTGGTATATTTGATAGTTAAAAGATTAAATCTCAAATTTTAATTTAGTACTCGGTAGCATGATTGGTTGTTGTGTTCTGAATTGGCTGCCAATCCCGCTCAGATAAATGTAGCCAATGAAATGTTCGTAATAAGGTTTCGCTATCATCGCAGGTTTGACTATTTTATGCTAATACCATATCCATAGAGCTGGCGATATCATACAGTAGTAATCCGTCCATGATTAAAGATCTCTAAGATACTTTCATGATCTTATGAGGATAGCACTTACCAAAATCTTGATCTCGTATGATTTGCTATCTGTAATACAAAATATGAGCAGCTCAGATATCCTTTTTCTGTGTTGTAAAATCGTTGTCAAACACTCAATTCTACGAAATAATCGCATTATATATTATGTCTACAATTTTATATATACTTTTTGATAGTGTTTGTTATTCATGTTTTATCCTAGGCTACTAGCTATTGTTAAGTGAAGCACAGAATGACTCCATAATCACTACGATACTCATTTAAATCGCACAATGACATAAATTTGAATTAAAATGAAACAGCATGTATTCGCTCGTAGCTTAAATTTTATGTTTTAATCCCCCAATTAAGACCGTCGCCATCTTATTATCGTTTACAAATGGTTACTCTCCATGTACGATGTAACACGGCACCTTATGCATTTAATCGAAAAGTGAATTGTTATTGTTGCGGTTTAGATCATCGTGAAGTATAAATACATTGTATTGATTGTTATACAGTCGATAGCTTGCCATTAGGGTTAGAAACCAGCTTATGCACTTGCTGTGGAATAATGCTATACGTATAGGTTATTAGTAAATCTGGAATTGTAAAACTAATTCATAATCGGGCAAGAAAATTAGTTAGATACCTAATTTATAAGAGAGCGCGTGGGTTAGATCGTCTCCTGATTGTGATTAAACTCGTATTCTATGCGTGTTCCAACGTTTTTTTAAAGTAGCGCTCAAAGAGACCCCTCTTATACTTTAACAGGTTTTTAATATTAAATTCCATGTACTGTATATATACTCTGCAGCTGCACGCAAATAGAGATCGAAGATATAAAAGCAAGTTATTTTTATAATAAAGAGAGCCCGATAATTTATCCTTTATGCATATGGAGACAGTTTCGATTGCTTCTCCAGTAAAACTTAAGGAAAAAGTTTTATAATTATCAGAGACCTCAGAAATACAGTATCTGGAAATACCTCCAGTGTATATTCGTCTATTATCACAGGAATATGTACATTTTAATGACACTCATACAAATAAATTATGCAACAAAGAGAAAACTTTGTATTATTGCTAACTCAATCGTAACTAACAGCGGTAAATAACAGGTGCGAATAGTGATTTCTTTCAATATGATAATAGCTTGATTGCTTTGCAAATTATCGCGTTAGAATTTATCAGTTGGCCTTGAGTCAATAATTTAAAATTGTCAATTCTCATTTACGGATATCAAAGTAAAGACTGATCGCTGATATCAATATCAATCATGATAGTAAAATATCTAAATCTGCTAGAGTAAAAGGTTTTCATAGAACTAAGCAATTAATGCGTTGACGATTAATTAATTAATAAATATATAAATTTTACCCATATTACGATTTAATCCTTAACTGATTGGCTGCTAACAATAATGATACTGATCAGTCTTGTCTAAATCGTTACGTAGAGCTGCAAATGGCACCGTAGTTAATAGAGCTAATTTATGCAGTACCGATAGACCTTTATCTATAGATTGCTTATGCTATTTCGTGTAGAACACGCGAATATCTAATACATACAATCATAAACCTTAGTAAATTTACTATTCACCTCTATCATAATTATTGTTTCCAATATTAAATGTGATGATTACGTTACGTTATATGATATCCTCCATCTCATGTTTAATTAATGCCATTTATTGTCCATTTTAATGATATCGTTGTAAAGTTTCCTCTGATTTCTTAAGCCAGGAACTACATCCAATAGCGTCCTATCCATGAGTTGACTACATTGAATTAATGATAAATTAATTATTAATTAGATACCGATAAAAGCGCGTGAATATACTAAATCTTTGATCACGGCAATACAATTTCAAATTTCCATACCTGATAATATTTACGTTCGAAATTGGGCAATAAATAATATATAGTGCTCTTGCATTAAATTATTTGATGCCTACAGCATGAATCTTAATGGATACCGGCAATTCAGTGATTAATTAAGTAAATAGCCGTACCACGCTGATTTTGGGGGATCTAGTTAAGTAGAGAATTCATAAAAATCAGTAACAGTATAACAGGGAATTATTTCGATTTCTTAATTATCCGAACATTCTTTAATCATGAAATTGTTACAACGCCTACTTTGATCATCATTATCATTCTCAAAACTATGGACAATTCCGCTACTGGAAACCAGCCTAGCTTGGATGCCCAATTTAGAACGGTCTTAACTAAACGTGCGATTGCAAATTTAGTAAAAGATAGATTACCAGGACAAATACAGGATTTAAACGCGAGGCAATTCTCTGGCTATGTTCGAGGTGCTGATTCAAATAGATTACATTATATGTTCTATGAGTGTGAGTCTAATCCAAATGATGTTTCTTTAATTTTATGGATGAATGGCGGTCCTGGTTGTAGTTCCATGGCAGGATTACTATTAGAAATTGGGCCATTTAGTCTTACCATAGATTTTACGTTAACCTTGCGGGATACCTCATGGCATAAATTTGCTAATACTATCTTTTTAGAATCTCCTGGTGGTACAAGTTATTCATATAATCAATATCATCAATATAATTTTTCTGACAATACCGTTACCGATAGCAATTATCTTGCCATGTTGGACTTTTATAAGATTTTTCCACAGTTTATCAAGAATTCACTTTATATTACTGGCGAAAGCTATGGCGGATTTTACGCTCCTCTGCTAGCGAAGTAATTAATTAATATTTCAAAAATTAATTTGGTGGGCGTTATTTTGATAAGCGGTATCACTGATTGGAGTGTTATGTATGGAGCAACTCTATCTTATGGCTATCATCATGGCTTATTAAATCCTCTGCAATTGCAATCTTTGCAACTTTTGTGTTGCCATAAAGATCAATGCCAATACTATAATTCTAACTTTAAAGCTTGTAAAACAAAATTCTGGAAATCCTACCAGCAAATTTTACGCTCTGGAAATAATATTTATAATATATACCGAAACTGCTACCATCCCCCAAAAATCCGAAGAACTAATCAGATCACTCAAGCAGGTTCTTATCAAATGCCATCTTGTTCTCATCATGCGCTTATAACACGTTATTTAAGGCAGTACCAAGTTCGTCAAGCCTTGCACATACCTTCTGTAGCACCACAATGGCAGATTTGTAGTAATTTTATCGATGGAAAATATTCTTATGCAATACAGTACGAGAGTATGAACTCTGTTTACAATTATATTTTACCTAAATTGAGACTGCTGGCGGTTTATGGTGATTTAGATGCATTAGTAGCATTTGGTGGAGGCTTAAGATATTTTAGTAAGCTGTGAAACTCTTACCATCAAACACTCCTTGATAGCTATAGACCTTGGCATTTTATTCATTCTATGGGTAAACAAATTGGTGGTTACACCGCTAATTGCAATAATTTTCAGTATGCTTTCCTTAAAGGAGCTGGACATTTAATACCTAACGATAAGCCAAATCTATCCTTTAAGGTGGTAAAAAATTCTTAAATGGCGAAGTATTGAACTGATTTCTTTTACTCTTTATTATATTATCATATATATTTATTGTGTAATGAAATGAAAAGTGTAGAGATCAAGCTACAAAACTTTAACAAACTTTGATTCTACTTTCGCTACACTCCGATCGACTTAACGAAACTTTGACACAAAATAAAATTTGGGGAAATAACCGAACAACAATTTATTAAAAAAATGGAGAGAAGTATAAACCAAACAACCTTACAAATACTTAATTTAAGTATTAATAAAATAAGTGACAGACTTAAAAACTATCAACGACCAAACAACCTTTCAAAAAGAAGAACGTTTTAACTTACGACAATTCGACCCCGAAGGCCTTTTAAATTCAACAAGTTCTTCAAATAAAATCTTCTTCTACTCTTCCCCTAAATTTTCTAATTGCACTATCATTTATAGGCTTCGTAGAGCAGTCAGAGGTATTTAAAACTAAACATTTGCTAACCAATCGCTCTTAAGATCCGTTTTAGAAAACTACTTTGCACCATTTAAGAAAACAAAAATCATTCAAAGTTCAGACACAATTTACCCTACGATTCCCTTACAAAACACTACAAAACCAATAAGCTAACAATAAAATACAACAAACTTCACTTCTAACATAATTTCTATCATTAATACACTATAAAAGTCTAAAAATCAACCTTTGAACATCAAGATTTAGTCATAAAAATAACATTCTAACTACTTAACAATCAACACAACCTCTGCCAATTTCCATCTTATTTTCTATTTTCCTAACTAACTTTCCTAATGTGACTTCAAATCACGTCATAAAATTCCCAAATTTCAAATTGATAACAAAAAGTTCAAATTTCAAAAATCAACTCTTACGATATTTTTCATGAACAAAAATCCAAAAATTAAAACAGGAAAATTATATCGGACATAAATCCGACCGGTTCCTGAATCCGAATCCAAAAAATCCGGATTTTATAAAGATTACAGTAATCGCTATTTCGCTAATCAAAAAATTTTATATGACTATCACGACTACTTTCTGACATTAGTATCGCTGAGTATTGACAGTTGATATTTTAGCCTCAGGTTGTATGGTAACTGTACGATTATAGACTACATTATAGTACTTTACTGTCCTTTCATAAATCCCCTTTCTCTAAGGATAGGGTTTTGTTTGTTACTAAGTCAAATTTAGTTACAATTTGAATAGACGATCAAACGCCCTTTCTTTAGATTAGGCATTTGCTCTAGGGCTACTTCTATAGTAATCTATATAATACCTTGTAAATTAATGAAGTAGAAAAGATGGTGATATGATGATTTGGCAGGGTAAAACTTAAAGACACTATCACTTTCTAGGTATTTTCTATCGTAAAATAATACTAGTTGCATACTAAACGCTATAAAGGACTCTACTCTTAATCCTTTACTACAATTGCATGAGTGAAAACATTGCTAATGTTAATATTACCACACCTTGGATTAAAATTCGGCATTATAAGGTTGACAGATATTACAGGATAAGATCATATTTTGATTAAAAACGTTAAATAATAATATAGTAGTTTAAATATTTTGGTAATACGTAGCCGAAATATGGGCATTTTTTTGTTAAATATTAGCTAATACGACGATAACTTCTGAAGATACAACCCTTAAGGATAGTAATATTAAACATCCAAAACCCGTAATATATGACCCGCATAACTAGTTCCCTAAAACGAGATATTACTAGTACTATGGTATTGTCTCAAATTTTAATTCGCCACTGTCTCTTTCGATATTTTTTATCGGAAAATCGTTACTGTACTATTTAATTCATCCTTAAGATCTAACATAAAATGCAGTAAATTTTGCTCCACTTTAAGGCTTTACAAGATAAGCATATTACGAAGTAGAGGTAAATGCAATCTAGACTGTAATCATTAATGAAGTAGCATGCAACTATTGATTTCAAGATGTAATAATTATGATTGCAGTAAGTCAGCTGCTATGCATGGTGTTATCCAAATGACTTAGTTTCCTATACATTGCATGGAGTTAATGCGTTTATTTAGAAAACAAAACATTGGATTAATAAAGGTTAAATGCTTCAAAACCGGATATCCAGGTAATGAGTAAAGCTGAAGATGAAAGCGGAACTGGTTTTATTTCTTTACTACATAAGTTAAGTACATTCCCTTAAATATACCTTAATTTCTTAGAGTATCAAGCTTATGAGTCCAATCTAGTAGCTAGAAAACCAGTTTTTAAAGCTATTATTTAATACAGATTTAAGTTAAGACAGAAAGTAAAGATACGTTGCTATAAAATTTTATTATACATTCAGGGCAAGAGTTTTTTATCATTCTGCACAAAGAATTCGATGAATATTTCCTATATAAAAGAATAATTTAATATTTTATTGCAAATTATTCAATCTGGAAACCCTGTGTTAATTCATGAAGAGTTAATGGTTCTATTAGGAAATGATTTTGGTGAGATATGAAAAGAATAGCAAATTCATCTTTGCTTTCCAACAAATCGTCGAGCTTTAATGAATGTGGCTTGCCTTCTAAATTCGCCACATGAAAGATAAATGAAGAATAAATTGTTAATAATTGGCATAAATTATAAAAAAAGTTGTTTGTAATTTGAGATCAGTACTGATTTCATATCTAGCAATTCAACCCCAGCTCGTTAAGTTATGTTTTAATTCCATCTCATTTTTATGGATATACCATAACATACGCAATTTACGTCTGCAGTTAGGCTGTATAAAATCTTTTAACGATATTTTTTTATTGAATATTTTTAATCAACCGCCGTTAATTGATGGCTAGGCTTTGTAGTAAGAGTTCTAATAGTCGTTGTACGTTGAATTGGTACAGTGTTTGTTCGTCTCCTTGTTCTTGCGAGAAATTTGCAATCATGGGAATTTAGCAGATGATATAAGACTTCACGAAATTGACTGCTTGCTAAATTATACAACAGTGGATTTAAAATCGGAGTTAATATAAATAAATACGTACTAATCGACCAAATTAACTCATTTTTAGCAATAAAAATCAATTTAAATTCAGAATCATAATGTTGGCCGATGATAAGGATAATGGAAAATACTAAATAGGGCAAGGCCGTACCCGATGAAAATAATGAAATGCCTAATATAGCTATAACACTACGGCGTAGATAGCGTTTACGCTTACTAGCTACTTGAGATACAGTTGAAGGGGTAATTCGAGTGGTAATCCATAACTTATGAGTAATAATGCCATAGAGGAGTAGCATAAAAATGACGGGTAGAAAACAAGTTAAACAGAACAGTATAACACAAAAAACAATTAAGAAAAAATTATCCATTTGATTTAAATGACAGCTGTGGTAGAGGTTGGCATCAATTCTAGAAAAATATGCTGGAATAGCAGCTGGTATGCTCGCTAAGATCCAAATTATAAGGATAATTTTACGCGTAGTCGACAATTTCATTTTATGCAAGCGTAAAATAGCAATGGCTTGATAACGCTCGATGCTAATGATGGATAAAGTTAAGCAAGCAGCTGAAATAGATGCTAAGATGCAAAATACGTCCAATTTACACAAAATATCCGCTACAGTTATAGATAAATTATTAGCTGACTGGTACACTGCTAAATAATTGGATAATCCATAGAGGATAACAGATAATGATACGAAAAAATCAGATAATGATAAATTTAAAATTAAGTGATTAAATGGCTGGCGTAAACTTTTATGAGTTGCAATGATTAAGCAAACCAAACCATTCAGGATACAACCAGCTAACCCAAAACTGAAATTGATAATAACGGGTTGGCTAATACCAGTTTTAGTAAAATTACTGGAAGTATTGATGTCTCTGGAGGCCATATAGTTTTCTTTTCTATTTGACACTAAACATAAATAGAGATCAATGAAAGATTTAGCACACTGATAATCGGATAATCCAAGACGGATGGCAGCAACGTTATAAGATAGGATAGTAAATTAATTCAGCTTAATTTTTAAAAAATGAACATTGAATTGAACCCTAAAATGATAAAGAACGTAAGAAATAAATTTAATGAAAGGAATCATCGCAAAGTTTCTTTACGGCGGACTACACGGTAAATTATATTCATTCGCAGTAGAATGTAAAATATTAAATTATGCAATATAAATAGAATTATCTATTCTATCCGATAAAAGAGAAAACCAATAATCAAGTCCTAATCAATCTATGGAGAAAAAGAATAAAAAGTGTTCCTTCCAACTTCAATAGAACTTTTTTATTCTACAACATCATTTTCCGGTGCTTAATGATCAAGTCCAGCTGGTTTTATCTGATTAAATAATATACGATTCGCCAGAATAGGTGGTCTATAAACAACTTATTTAAGGTAAATTCGTTATTAATTAATACAAGCTATGGTTCAAGGATTATTTACACAATTGAATTCATTAAACTGTAAAGGCGATAATACTAAATGAAGTTCTATCTTTATTTTGGCTAAGAATTCAGGAGGCAACTATTATATTCTTTTCTTATTGTGGTATAATTAAATATATTTTTGACTCCAGTGATTAAAAATTAGAAGTGTTTTAAAATGCTAAGATAGCCAACAGTATCAATAATAACCGAAATATTCTCTGCTTAATTGGCATTAAAAGCCATAAATTTCGTTGAAAATTAACTTTTAACTTTCTAATTAATGAAATTAAGGTCTAGTTGCACATTGGCGTTATTAATTAATTTAATGGTATCATAACAGAGCCGTATAGAACTATGGCAAGAATGGAATAGAATACTGGAATAGAATACCGAAATATTTATGTGAACCGCATAAGTGGAAAACCTCAATCATTATGGCTATGTCTAATACCGCAATTTTATCATACAATATCATACGTCACTATAGTAACATTTTTAGCAATTGATGATATACCATACCCGAGGAATAAATTATTAACGAATAGAAAAATAAAGAAAAATGACGGATTTATATATTAAAATGATATAATAGTATATAATAATAATTATTATATCTACTTCGTATTATGATCGATTCATGGGTGGTAAAAATTCAATAGTTAATTACATTAGTAATTTAATGGTGATAAGTATACTTGCAATTGAAATACCATAATGAACCTTTTTGAACTTGAAATAATTCATTTTACAGCATAAATTTCAATTAAAAACCAAAATTTTTGCCTCAAAATATAGCGAACACAGATTATTCAGAGCTTTAATTCGAACAATCCAACGCATTAAATTACTATCAGTAATTTCATAGTGTCGACTAATTGAGTTCAAAACTTTAAGATATTGCGAAATAATAATAAAAGCCGATATTTTTTTATGCATTTTGATTGTATTAAATTTAGTACATTAAAACAATGAACCAACTTTACCGTATTATTATTAAATGTAATTGTTAAATATCGAGTAGAATCAATTAGAAATGCATATTTGTCTATATGCAACTTATTTGGAATAAATTCGTAAGTCATTATGAGCTTTACGGGCTTTAAATTTTTTCATTATGACTAGTAACAAGTACAATGTATTAGGTACAACATGTCAGAAATAAGTAGGTATACTCTAAATACAAATGTGTGCTCGTACATTGCAATCGATCAAATCTGTTTGGAAGCAGGATCATATTCACAACTTCCATAGCGAAAATTAGATCCTTCAAGTCTTATTATTTTATTGTGTGAGAAGAATGGAAAGTTGGAAATTAAATTGAGGAAAAGGACCTGATTTAAATACTAGCCTACTATTTTATAATACTAGAATTGTTAGTGCGAAAGTTATAGTTTCTAGAAACTTCCCTTATCTAAACAATTAGTGCATCAAGGCCTTCTAATCTATTATATCGCGGTGGAGTAAGAAATCAGAATTCAGCCAGCATAGTGGAATTCCTATCACTTGTAGTTACGTTTGGATAGGTGCCAGTAATTATTTTTATTTTAAATTATGATTATTAGTGCTTTAAATTACGAAAGAAAATCTCTTAAATCATCACTTATAATGTTATATAGTAATTTAATTTCAGTGCCGGATATAATAAATAATCAATAAGTAATTGTAATCAGTTTTCATTTGCACTGCAGTAAAATAATTGTTGGTAGTAAGCCTAGAAAATTATAAAATAATGGCCGATACAACAGGCTAAGCTAGAAGTAGACTATCGGCAATCAGGACTGAACCTATAAATGGATAAATTCTGATTCATTCAAGTAGCCACTTTTTATATCGCCGCAGTCATCTTGTCATGATTATAAGTATAGGATGGATGAATTAATGTCACAGAACTGTAAAGCTAGATGAGGAAAATACGTCTACAATCAATAAGATAAGTAATGAAACTTGAGCATTTTCAAAATTATGCTAGTTTGAAGGTGAGATTATAGACGATTTTAGCATTTTGGCGGCAATACTTGATACTCTATTTACAATTCCTATGTTGTCTATTTATTAGGTTATTATGATCTATAATTTGATCCTGTGATGTCTTAAAGGACTACACATGGTAACAAATTGAGATTTTAAATCAGTATTTTTGAATTCCTACAAAATTTTTCAATTTTCAATTTACACGTTTCGGATACTGATTGAACGAAACATATATTACGCTAAATTTCCAAAAGGAATAATACGATTGGAAATAGCTAAATATATAGTAGTTTAAAATTTAGATTAAACAGCATTTCAATATTTTGTTGAAAGATACATTTGAATGCTTAATAGCAAGGTAAGTGTAGTTTAATTTCTGTACATATCATTTAAGAGCTAGGGCAGATAAAAAATTTTTAGTGTTGTTATATACTCTCGTAGTCATTATTTACCAGTTTGTAATCGTAGGTAGACACGCAACTATTAAGATCTATTGCTAAACTTATATTAGAAAACTGAAATATAATACTTGTACGTGTTATCTGTCACGTGTAATAAACATGTAGATGATTGGTATAACTTGTATCTAGTTAGAATTAAGATAAACATAAATATTTCTATCTGGTACTGAAAATTATATTTATCTTCATAACAGAAGACGTGCGTATTTGGTATTGAAAATAATATTTATTAGATAAGCTGTTTAATTTGAACGAGCAAAAGTTGTAAAGAAAAGAAGAAGGAGAAAGAATAGTGAGCGATAGTTGGAGGATATTACGCATTATATTATTCATAATAAAATTTTTAATTAGTGTAGTAAAGCTGTTTTACCTTAAATCTGTGTAGTACATTCGCTAAGTGAGCGTTATATTCGTGTAATTCTATCATATTTTAGAAAATAGAGATATTATAGGCACTAACTTAAAATTAGTTCTGTTATGGTTTGATATTATTATGATGTTTATAGTAATATTCAACAAAAAGCAATAACTGTAAGCGAATAAGACCAATTAGTTCTGTTTTACAAAATAATATGATTGCTTAGAACTATGAATTAGCGTTCAGGAATCGATCATAGTGATCTAAACCTGGGGCTATCATGAGAAATAGTTAAAATGAGAGCATTAGAAACTAAATTAAGTAAATTTTAAATGAGAAATTCTTCGTTTTATTTTGAATCGTACGTAGTTCGTTCAATATTTATCACATGATTTGTACACGAAAAAGTTGTGATCAAAATTGTAGTCGGATATTTTCAGTCTATTACCATCAATTGGAACTAGAAATTGAGAATCAATTTTGATCGCGTAACAAGTAAGAGAATACTGTAAGAATTATTTCAATAGGATAAAAATTAAGTCCATGGAAAAAACAAATTGAATAAAGGATGCAAGATTTAGTGCGAAATCTTACTTATTTTTTATTCTCATCGGCATTCCAACTAACTTTACCCAGCCGTCTTATAGATTATTCGCCTATATTTAGAACTTTCTGCATGACTTCAGTAGTATATCATCACCACTTAGTTCTTAAGATGGAAATTGGCCGATTTTCTGTAGCCAATGTAAAGAAAAAATTACGGACGGGAACGACGAAACGAAAATGGGGCCACCTAAAATCGATAATTAATTGCAATAGAAAAAAGTAAGATTTTATTTTAGCTAAAATTATGCTCTGGCAATCATTATTTCTTCTATTTGTTTGCTATACAATTATATCGAGAGCTAAAGCTGTTTCTCTGAGAACGTATATAAATCTTCAGTTCGATTGATTTTCAAGATGTATTAAGGTTGAGTAGCGAATTTAATAGACCATATTATTCACCTAATAATTGTGTCCTTCAATGCCTTTTATCATCGATTAGTTCGGTTAAGATGTTGTGCTTCTACACTAGTCCATGAATAAGGTAGTCAACGGAAGATATTTCTTCAAGTTCTCATGGATTTATCAAAACTTGCCATGCTTTAAATGGCAAAAGAATCAATATCTGTTCTCTGACCGCTTCTCTTATTATTTATTAGAAAATATAGTAGAGGTAACTAATTACTATATGAAGGTGTCACGGTACGCCGTTACTAATTAAGTAACTGTAAATTAATGAATGCTTATGAATAGATAAGATAAGGTTATGTGCTATGTTTTAATGCGCTTGTAGCTGATAATAGGATGGTACAAATGAGATAAAAATAGAAGTTGTTAGCAGTTAATTTACTGTAGGTTTATAAGGTGTGTTAATCTCTAAAAATTGAGCTGTATATGGACGAAGGTTAAGCGTCTTAACACCTGATAGCTTGTAGCTATCTAAGTCTGAGAATATCGACATGTATATTTAGTAATGGTATTATACTAATTAATGTAACTTGTAAAGCATGAATTCTCACTCGTTAATATTGGAATTCACTGTAGAAACCTATTTAAGCGCGTGTTTGTAGAATAAAGTAAGTAATTGCTCAAGAAACGGCAAGACTCATATTGTGAAGAATAGTGTAATAATTAGTCAGTTGTCTATGGAGATCAGCCGAGAAATCGAGTTCTCAAATACTTCTCTCATAGAAACTGAAAGTACTGGGAGAAATAGCCCAAGTTTTAAGTAACTACACTAGAGTTCTTTACTTTCCTTTGCCACAAGTGAGGGTTGTGACAGAAGGGTGAATAAATGAAAAAATGTACTAGCTATTCAGAAGTTATGAGATATGTAAGAATAGCTCATCAAATACATATGGTATTGTCACGGTACGAACTACCGTGAAGAAATAGCTATCTAAATTTGGTAAATATAATATAGTGATAATATATTACAACTAGTTCCTTACAATAGGAATTACTCTAATTACAAATGTGTTACAGTAAATTTAATGCTGTGCTGCAATGTGCACTGAAATGATTCTGTGAATGGACTTGTTGTAATCCGAATGTGAAAAATTAGTTAGTAGATGTTCTCACCTAAGAAGTATTTTTATAAGATGACTCGTGAATGTTAGCTGCTGTAGAAGGGTATATAAACCCGTCAGATAGTTGAATAAAGTAGTTCTCAATTGTATAGTTTAACGTAGAATCAAAGGCGTCTAAATTCTTGTGAGGTAGTTAAGGGATACTGTATCCCGGAGACTATAGTAATTTAGAGATTTGTTTTACGTTATCCTTGTCACGAAGCTGGTTTGTGACAGGTATTAATTATCGTCCACTGTTAAGAATCAAAAATTTCATGAAATTCATGAATACAGTTCGACAAAGCCTTCAAAAAAAAGCGAAATAGATTATTCTATAAAATTTCAAATATGGACCTTTGACTGAGGATTATAATGCAAAGCTTCCATCAAGCGTTAATCGTGTTTATATATCCAATTGATTTTTTGTAATATTTTCCAGCCTTGCTGGCTATAGCCTTCCATCAAAGGTACTTAACAGAGGTATATAAGAGTGACTTTCGCTATCATATTCAGTCCTCAAACTTATGAACTATCGTATAAGAATTTTTATATTTGTATTATAATTGATTTTCGTAATATTAGCAGTTTCCTGGTCTGTAAGCTACAAGCAAGAAATAATAGAGTATTGAAGATTGTATAGTAAAGCTAATTTTGAGGTCGCATCTAGTTATTAAACTGCAAACTATATGTAAAAGCTGTACTTCTGTTTACTCTATATTCGAATAATTATTGAAATTTAGACTAATATAATGTTTATAAATTATATGCAAAAGCTATTATCAACCATTAACTTAACTACTAAGCACTAAAAATTAAATTCAGCATCATAGCGAGTCCGTAAATCTATAAACTAATTTAAAGGCTGCCTAATTATATTTAAGATTGTGTAGTACATTTGATTTCGTATTATAGTATAACTGTAATGTCGTAGGTACACTAAAATTTTGCAGCTAGGAAAGTATTAACTGCTTTATTTTTCTAAGATACGGTAAGTTTATTTTCATAGAAGAGGCATTGAAATACGAGAGAGAATTTTCTTGGTTGTAATTTTTCATTTAAACCACAAATTATTAAGATAATGGAAGTTTATGTCGACAATAATGGTGATCGTCAGATTTTTATGTCCTTCGTGTAGTTACTAGCTGCTAGAATTTATTTATTGTGCTATTCTGATAACATAGCTATCTTCATACTTATAATATAGTAGTACCCTCAAATATCATTTTGATTAGTTGCTACCTTTAACTACGATATTATCTTACCTAATTTCTTCTTAAGCGTATTTTTAGACATTTATGAACCTCAGAATAACCCTCTAAACGTATACAGTTTACTTTGTCTTACTCTATTATTAGAATAATTCATAAATTGATACTCAAATCAGCCTACTGATATACTGATCGACAATAAAAAAAATTCTGTAATTACTAATTACAATCTTAGTTTCCATATATTATACATATATTATTATAGATTAACAGATAACATAAAAAATTCACTGGTTAAAATTTCTGGCCAATAAATCAACGAATAATTTTATCAAGATATTAGATATCTAGTTTCTTTCAAACATATTTCTAGATCTTTACTTATACACCTCATGATAATCTTCTTAACTTATACACTTTACTTTAGCTTAGACTATAATTAAACTAATTCTTACAATTATACTTAGATCAACCTCGTAGCGTACAGATAGTTAGCCAGAACTACTGTCATTACTAATAGCAATCTTAGTTCACATATATTGTGCGCATATAATTACATATTTATAATTTTGCACATAATCTAATAATTCATTAGCTAAAATCTCCAGTCAGTAAATCAATGAATACTACTATCATGATATTATTTTACTATCTAATTAGCAACAGTAGCTATAATTATCGTGACTCAGGATCTATTTTAGCGCAAATATGCACGAATTTCTACCCGAGTCCACAATAAATGATTTCTTGCCACTTCTTTTCGTGTAATTAGCTGATTTATTTCTTTATTGTTTTTCCGAGCATAAAAATGAAAAAACGATCCCCAATTCTAGGTCTGAACTCTTGTTATTTATTCCAATTTCCTTCGATATTGTACGTAATGTTTCTCTATCCTATCTAAAATTACCGTACAAATGCTGTAGTATTTTATGAAGAACTCATATTATTTTAACATTATGGAAGTGTATGTATATGGTATGCTAGCTTACACTAATACACATGAAATAATTAAGGTTAAGCTATGTATGTCCAGCGATGCTAATCTTTAAACAATTAAAATACCTAACTAAATGGTCTCATACTCGCAACAGCAATTAATTGCATCAAAGCTACTTAAAAGCGGTATTAGCAATATTAATAGGACGGTATGCGGGAAGTAAAGTATCGACTCATGTTCTGTTTATAAATCAATTGATCAAGCTATTAATCATAAAGATTACTTAAATATTAATTCGATAAATAAGATTCTAGCTTCATCCCCGGCACCTCAAGATAATAGCAAATCTATAATATAATTTAACTGATTATTAAGTCTGTGTAATGCGCATGATGTATTAATATACGATAGGTGATTTATACCTATACGGCATAAAAATTGACCATTTTCAAGGTGTTTTATAAAAATGTTAATGTTTACTTTAGAGGTCATAAGTAGCATCAACACTGCTTTAATGTACTACTTATTCTGTGAAGTACAATTGTTGGCCAATATACTAATAATAGATTGAATAAGCTAACAGGAGAATACATTTGCAATTTAAATAATTGGAAAGTACAGTAAAAAGGTGTTGACAGACCCCTTGATTAAGTTAAATTTCATGGGTCAGTGATTTCTAATTATGCTGATCATAAAATACTAATTATGAATAATAACTATCATCACTTCAATATGTCATCAAGCTATTGGAAGTGGCTAGATAAAGCAATTGTAAATATTGCCAAAATCTCCTTCACAATTTTCAATACATACGATCCGAACCCGAATCAAGCAGTCAATTCTAGGTTATTGCTTGTAGCAGTCGCGATATTACATACTACATCTGCCTTAGATTTTCATTTAATTCTTAAAATTAGAGTATAACAATAGGAAGCTAGGGTAATACAATAAATAACTGTCAAATGAACTCACAGTAACATCTACCTGCGGATCAGTACCGTTATTTTATTGAAACATAGATACGAAAGCAATAACTTATAATTATCAGTCAAATTAAGAGGAATAAATAATATTGAACGGTGATTATTATCCTTCTGCAGCAATAGCATAGTTGGAATTACATATAAGAACTAAGTTTATGCAGTTTCGGATAAGCAATCCTTTGTAGTTACAACTCTAGAAAAGACTAATAAAGCTTGTGGAAGCGATTTCCAACCATTTATAAAGGTATTGCTTTAGCTAGAGATTTAGAAAAGATGATTTTTTCTCAAAGCTTGTAAATTTTCGGCTGAAATAATCGAATTCAGCTAATTGTGATATAATTCTTTTAAGTTAATTGCTGTGATAGTAATAAGGCTAGAAGTAGTTATATAATACGTCTGTATACCCATTGTATTAAATTATGAACACATGTTTATTAAAATGTTAGAAATAATTGACGTTATTCACAATCATCAACGCATTAAATGTAGCTAAATAATGTAAATAGTAATCCTCACGCTCGGGTTATAAGCAAAATTAAGATGATCTGTAGTAGTGAAGTAAAAGAATTGCAAACATTAAAATTCAACTAGACAATCGACATTCAATTATATATCATTATTTAGTTAATCAGAATCAAAATTGTGATGATCATTTCCGATCATTTGGATTTAGGTAAGATATCCGTATTACGAAGTTAAGTGTAATTGAACCTATATGTACTTTTATCATTGAAGGATTTTGATATTTCATACATTTGTTCGAAAAGTGCGTTTTATTGAAGTATTGCTGTTAAGGCCATGAAATCAGGAATGCTGTATATTCTTTAGACGTGCAGTCAGTTTCAAAATACAAAAGTTACCGTGTTTTTCAAAACATCCCAATGTAATAAAAGAATTGCTCGAAATTATTTTAATCGCTAACTTTACTTTATTCTTTTACTTTTTCGATGCTTAAAGAGATTGTTCATATTATTAAATAAGCCTGTGTAATGTGCAGATTACTGTATATACGCGTATAATTAGATATTGTAGGTAGGAAAATTTATCAGCTGACTTCTAATTCTTATCACCAGCTATTCTTACAGAATTTAATAATAGGATCTTTTCTAATAATATTTTTCAAATACGATCGTTATTCATACTATTTTTCATCATGGATGAAAGAATAACCATTATACTGATAAATTGTAATATCGTAGATTTAAAGATATATGAGCGATTAGAATAACTTTAAGAGTAAAACATATTTGCGAAATAAACTTCAAACCCTATAGTACAGCAAACTTGTAATCGAACTTACTATTCCATCATTATTTACCATTGGCTGATTTGGAATTGATTGGAGCTGAATTGAGATTTAATACTTTTATTTGTTTTATTGTCCCGGTAGTCTCATCTACTGATTGTGGTTGATGACATATTAACGCACGGATATGATTTCGAAACTTGCTGCTTGCTAAATTATATAGCAATGGATTAAGTATCGGTGTTACAATAAACAAAGCACGAAACGTCGTCCATATAACATAATTATCTTTCAGAAAAATTCCTCTAAAATGCGGATTAAAATGTTGACCACTTATCAAGTAGTAATGTAACAGCAGATAAGGTATACCAGAAAGAGCTGAAATTATAGAAATGCATATAACGGGAACAATTTTCTGCCGTAATGATTTTTTTCGCTTACCTATGATAAGCGCTTTTATTGGCTGAATACGGATTTTGTTGAGACAAAATTTATAAATGATAACGATGTACAAGGTAAAAGTTAAGGTTACAGGAATTAAACAATTTGCTATGATAGCGAATAAAATGAACAATACGAGTGAAAAGTTATCTACTCGATCTATAGCACATTCAAACGGATCCTTGCGTTCTAACTCGGCGTACATAGTAGGAACGATAATAGATATAACAGCGATGGCCCATATGATGATAACAATATTTCTAACAGTACGTAATCCCAATTTGCGTATGCGAATGACAGAAATTGCCTGAAATCGTTCAATACTCATAGCTAGTAATGTTAAGGAAGCCCCTGGTAAGGCTACAACGGCTAATGCAATCGAAATTTTGCAAAGGACATTGGCTGTCGCATATGCCATAAATGGATGTGTAACATACAAATGTATAAGCCCATTTAGCAGGACACCTACCGATACTAAAATATCGGAAAAGGATAAATTTAAGATTAATAGATTAAAAGGCTGCCATAATTTTGAATGAGTACCAATGATCAAGCAAACTGCTAGATTTAGTATCAAGGCGATAATACTAAAGCACAAGTTAACGATAAAAGTACTATAAATGTTGTTAGCTGTTCCATTAGTGGTAATATTGAAATCCATACTTCAAAACTTAACTTCAAATATAAAAATATTTCACTATTACATTAACTCGTTAAAATCAAAACGGTAGATAAACTCTTAGCTAAAACTTGAATCTGTAAACTGAATGATCTTCACAAATTGCGGTTAATGATTCGTAATTAAATGGAACTAATACCGCAGATAGTCAGTATCAGTATTAAATAGAGTCGAGCCGCAACATTGACTGGAATAAACTGATGAGCAATAATAGCGAATTGGTAAGTAGAATCGAATAATTTTCTTTTCTGATTGCTACGTAAAAGGTGACGTAAAGAGAAAAGAAATATGGTACGTAAATAAATGATAAACTCATTTATAGAAACAAAAGTTCTATTGTAAATACTGAAAGAGCTCTGAAAAAGTAAACAACTCGACCTCATATTCTATGAGTATGTTATTGAATTTTAGATCTTCTCTTTTGCTAATTTATTCTAATCAAGGTGGCATTCTTTCATATTTAACTATCTAAAAGCATTCTGTAACTAATCGTATATAAATCGTGAATTTTGCTGTAATAAGTAGATTGTCAGATAGTCAGATAGTCCTTGGTAGTTAGACGAACCTAACTTCTGTAATAAAGTGAAATTTGCAAGAAACTGTAGTTCTTGATTTATTGTTTTGAAGATCACTTTATCACACTATCGTTCGTTCTTTAAGAAATAACCTTAATCGAACCTTCATATACACGCATAATTCTATCGCTGATGTAAAATTTATAATCTTTGTCAAAGTAAACCAATTCGTGGTTTTTTAGTTTTGAAGTAGTAACTGGAATAGAATCTTCATCTATGCCTCTTTAAGTAAAATGAATATGAACAATATAATGGCTATAAATCTCAATTTATTGTTTTAATACATAGCATTTGCTATTCATAGGGTTCTGATCTACTGCACTTTCTCGTATTTTATCTGTAAATAATTACATGACGGTTCTATTCAGTAGAAGTTAGGAGTCATACGTGATGTATATAAATTAAGTGTGCATAGAAGCATCGAATAATTGTTGATAATGATAGTGAAAAGAGTACTGTAATTGACCTCGATGGATATTATCATAAAGATCAAGGTGTATACCAATTTTATAGTAAGTAGTAACGGTATCCTATAACCTACTTATATTAATTTCTCTTCAATCATAGTTAGAAGGAAAGAATAATCGATAAAGACAAATGTGTTGTATTGTTATGAATATCAGTTCATCGTTTTTCCTCAAATAGTATTCGTATATGCCAGTCTTATAATAATTTGGCTCAAATTAGTCGTTAAAAGGAATGAATATCAATCGCGATGATAATGCTGTACTGTCATAAACAATTACCTCGCCATTTATATTCAAGAATAGCAGTAAATAGCAATCTTAAAGAGCAGACTGTCCAATCAATATCAACAGGAAATAATCAATCAAAATGGATTGCCATCGTTTCATAACATTACTATACTATATGAGTTTTTCTAAACCAAGCAACAGTCGTTAACTGCAATCTTCTATCACAAATTTATCTTTCAAAGTATTAGTGTTATTCGCTTCTAGTCAATGTTGAAGATCTTACTTAAGATATCATAACTTTAAAGTTGAGTTTCTTCTTATTTGCAAATAGTACTATTAAGCGTTATGCCAAAAATAAAGGTAAGAATATAGAACGTTACGAAATTCACGGCTTGATAAATTATATAGGACTGGATTCAAAGTAGATGGTGGCCGAATAAGATAGAAGATATGTTCCATACTGACCCATTTTGTATATTAGATGGCTGTCACAAAACAACTTTCGTGATCGTACCTAAACTAGTCTATCTACTCTTATGGTTCTCCGACTAACTCCGGAGATCCTCAGTAAGGGAAAACTAACTTATTCCTATACTATTGTAATCGAGTCAAACGATAGGTTTAGGCTAATAAATATATTTATTACTAGCCCGTTTACGTTAGTACCAGTGTACTCTACGTTAGCCTCAGTGGAACTTGGATTAAAAATTAATAATCAAGCTTATATACAATTTCATATGTCACACAATAATCCCGGTGCTAATCTTTCACGTTAAATTATACAATGTGTAATACAAGCTTACTATAGACTAATAGACTTACATACTGTAAATTTTAAGCTCACGTGATTGGATTAATATAGTCAAAACAGAATAGGTTAACATTGCTGTAAAGTTATAACATAGAAGCTGTATCAAAATGACGAATAAAAATCTCACTTTGTAAAAGTTGTTGTTAAGTAATATGTTGATAATATTAATTAATATACCATCTATGATTATCTAGTTTATCGTAGTTGATACAATCAATTTGGTCTGATCCTATAGTAACCTTCATCTTAGCCGAATAACTATGTCATTGGAGATTTTGATCGATAAAGAGAAGCTAATGAGTCAGAGTGTAAGTTAAAGAAGCATAGACATCTCAAGACTGCTTGCTTGATACAGAATAGCGTGCTATCATGAAATTCGTTAATTTGTTTTTCCACATTTATAAATAAATTATAGGATTAATCTTGAAAGGATAGAGAAAGATTCATTTCCGCTATATTTGTAGAAAATAATGAATGCTTTGTTTGACCAAGATCTAAAATTTGAAACCTGCCTATTTAAGAATAATGTGGTGGCTCAGCATTATATGGTAATTAAAAACGGTTGCAATATCGGAAACTGGCTGTATTAATAGCCGCCTGCTTTCTATCTTCAATAAGTTATTAGTCTGTTGGCATAAAAATCAAACAGTAGAAGATTGCTAAATATTAATAAGTCATCTTGTATGTAATATGATGTTTTATATTTACACATCATTTATGGTACGAAATTCTTGGATTGCACAACCAAGCAAACCATAAATTTATTATTAATTTTTCGATATATATTTCGAGACCGCATTTTATTTAACTATCAGTAAGTGAGATGTGGTTGTCGTAGTGTTGCAAGAGTAATTAATTCTGAAGGTCAAAATAGATCTGTAATAAAAACAACACGACTGTAGCATATGTTGATGTAATAGTCATATCAAGTAACGTTTTTATTATACCATTTCTTACGATTTGTGTAAATCAATTCTTACTTAATTAAGAAATACAGTTTCTAGACTACCTACTGTCGCAAGCAGCTTACGATAGGCTATCCGGGATCACTAAAACTTCTTAAAAGCTAAAGCTACAACAGCTAAATGTGTCTACAACAGACTAGGAGTAAACTAGGTTTAGGTTTAACAGAATTTATTTAATCTAGTAGTCTTCATATCCAAGGTCACTTCATCTATGCACGTACACTGTAAACGTCTAATCATCAACTGATTAGCTAATGAGAGCATCAGGCTTTATAAAACCTCTACCGATTGCACTCGGTACACAACTTAGATAAAAGATCCTAAAACTTATATAGAGTTGTATGGGCGACTGTCTATAATGTATATTATTCTGCACAGTATGATACAACTACTAATAAAACCATAACAGAAAATATCTAATTAATAATTAATTATTATTAGCAACTAATAAAAATCGTAATAGTTAAAGCTAAAGCTAAGATTATCACTTACGGAAGCTGTGCTCTATCACACATACCAACCCTGTATTCTCGAACATGTAACTACTGTAATTAGCTAAAATCATTATGATACTTTTTTGCTGCGAAGCAGAGTAAAAACTTTCGGAGTATCCTTGTTGTGTTCCGTATAGGATTTATTCATAAGACTTCTTTAGCTTTATTTCAAAATACTAAAAACTCGATTATCACTTTTCAGAAAATAAAACTACTCCTATCCCTTTAGATTAGGTTTGATTAAGTTTTCGCAGAAATTATGATTCATCCGACAATCGCTGTCTGATGAAAATTCATGAAAAATATAACTTTACAAGTGTAAAGTTTTACATTAAAATGCTCTATGACTAATGCCTGGTGGCTTAAAACTATTGAAGAAGCCGAATCTGCCAAAATAATATTATTTTTGAATTATTTTAACAATTTATAATATTTGAACAACGCTGATAACTCTGATTTTGTGGCGATTTAAAGGCACGAGTTTAAAGGTAGTAGAACTTACATTTAAATGTTCAACTAAAATTGAACCTTTATTTGATGCTTTATTTAAATGTCAATTAAAGTTATTCTTATGATCATATTCTGTATGAAAAAGACGTAGAAATCCAGCAAATTAAATATGCATGTATCAATAATATCTTCAATGATTGACTTGACCGCATCATAAGCTATAACCAAAATTGGACGCTTGTTTTAGACTCTTCGTAAATAAATTTTTATTCCAGCCATTCCTTTATAACAGTTGATTTACTAATAAATCTAGATTCACTAGTCAAAACTAGAATGAAGACATTGAAACAGTTCGAGAGCTTTATAATATAAGAATACATAGTATATATTTTACTTTACAAGAATGTCGAACAAAAGTGTAAAGATGGAAAACTGATCAAACTTTAATTAGTCGCCATGTCTGTAGCATGATCTTAAGGATGTGATAGATACCGAAGCCAATCTTTACAATTTTTGTATACGTCGCAATCAAATAATATATACTAGTATTGAACACTGCACAAGATTTCCCTTTAAATTAAGTGTTAGACAAGTGTTAGGGCTATAGAGCGAGCTAAAGGATATTTTTATAATCTTATTGATCTATAGTTACAAGCCGCTTCTATGGTATATTAATATCAATTAGCAATAACCAGGCAATTAAAATAACACCATACTTAGTATGCGAAATTAGCTACTTACAAACACAGTAATTGTAATAGAAATCAAAACATTTGTCGTAGTTAATTTTTAATCAGTATACTACTAATTTACTAGTATTGGTTATGTACATTGGCAATATTACTTGTATTCAAGCACGTACTTTCCATTTTTGCACTATTTCCATAGCGAAAATTCTGTCTAAGTACCTGTATGCATTCAAATGTTGCTTCCACGTCGGTGATAATTGAATTACTAAAAAAATTCAGCTTTGGATAATTCTATTCTTACTCTCCAGAAACATCGAATGCAGTAGGTAGAATTATAGTTTGTATTCTGTATTATTGACTTTATGAACATCTCTTATATAAACTCTTTAAGATGAATTTATTCGTTATACAATACCCTGACTCAAATTGAGCTTGATATATCATTCTAATCATTAACATCCACAATGCCTGATTCTATCGCCGTTAACTTTTTGAATGGATGTTATACGGGTCGACAGCAACTCTTTCAAATGATTTCATTCGTTAAGCAGCGATAGATGGACTATTCCCAATGTTCGTTTCCTGCTCTATGCTAAATTCTATAACCATTTATTTCTTTCGATAGATGCTACATGAAAATAAATTTGTTCGCTTAACGAGAAATGTTTTAGATAAGCTTTCCTTCATGATTTTCGGTCGACGTATAATATAAATTTTGAAGATACAAAAGTTTAGAAAATGTAAATCAGGTTCATATACACCAACATGTATTCTAGCTTAATACTCGATCGAAATACATCACGAACTTACATTTCTACCATGAAAAGATCTTCTTTAATAAATTGGTAAGGTTTATTTCATTACTCAGCGAATTTTCCAAACATTAACTTTTTGGGTACGGTATCGAACTATTGTCTAGCGATCATGAAATTTTTTTAACTACTTAGTGAAAGTGTTATAGCGTGACTGGCTGCATATTTATGACATTAATATAGCAACGCTAATGTAAGTGATCGTAACTTCAATGTATCTGTCAGCAATAGTAAAAGAGTTGATCACTTTCAAGAAATCTTGTTCTTGCTTGTAGCATTTGTAAGACGATCAATGCTTCACTTACGAGAATAAAGGCGGTGATCAATAATTATTTCCAATAAATATTCCATGTAAGTATAACAATTTGTAGCTAAATATCAATTATTGAGATGGTTGCGCCTTTGTTCAACTTTCCTCAGTAATGCAAATGCTGTAATATTCCGGATGATCTCGCTTACTGTAAACTAATTTCATTTCCGAGCATGTACCGATATTGACCTTACTGGTATTGAAGTGTATCTGAGCTCCAAACATATTTTACGGTTCTAGATGTCATTCGGCGCCCAAGATAAATATATTAAACTTTTAATGTCGTTGACTCTTGTGAGCTTAAGTGCTTTTCTCTAATTATCTTAATGTAGGGAAACATTTCCTGCCTTTCTTGCTTTTCTATAAGCGCTCATTTATTCTATAGACACGCGATGAATGCTTGGTAGGCTCAATTTAGAACTATATTCTACCGCATGACTAATCAGCAATATCAAGAAATTTTAATAAATGCTGAAAATTAAGCTGATGAAAAAGTGATGCTATCTATTCCAATTTTACATTTGAAATGTTGATCTAATAGTATCAGCTGATTTATAATAAATACATATAACTGATGATTCGTTTTGAGACTATAAATAAAAGTGCCAAAAGATGGCACACAGCAATAGGATAATTTTACATCTGCTTATAACAATTTAAACACGCCGTTTTTACGAAATTGCTAAGTATTGGCCTTAAACCAACTACTTCATGTTAAGAATAATCCATGAGTTATTAATAATAAAAGGAGCGTAGTATTTTCAGTTGTACTGTTTAACTAGTAGTAACATTACTTAAAGTTATTCATCTATGCTTATATGCCAGATGAAAAATTTTATTTGCATAGCCAAAATCAATTACAGCAATATTTTATCTTCATTTTCTCTCATGCAGTAGTTATTGATGTATTTACGAGCTAAATTATGTGATAAATTTAGGCTATTAACGATTTTATCTAGTAAATTGTAACTTGGTACTTCTTTCCGGAGTGAACTTGGACGAATAATTACAGAAAAAAAAAAAGTATGACCATACAACTGAACGAAATTGACTACTTGCTAAATTATACAACAATGGGTTCAAAATAGGTGACAACAGGAACAGAAGCGAAGCTGTTCCTCCTAGGAAATTATCATGTAGATAATAGGATGAAACAAAATTGAGATTATGTTGTTCAATAATGAATATTATATGCAATAGTATAAATGGTAATCCAGTAGAACATGTGAAGACAGAAATAATAATTATGGCTATAACACTTTGACGCAAATATTTTTTACGATTTCTGATAAGATTAGCATCACCCAAATCAGTAGAAATTTGTAATTGAGTTTGAAGCCTATAACCAATTTGGATGTAGAGAAGTGACATCATTAAGATAGGCAATATTGTTATTAGTATGGATAGCGTAATACATAAAATTAAAAGCCATAAATTTTTTATTCGACCAAAGCAGCAGTCATAACCAATTTCCTTATCTGCTCTTCCATAATATGCTAAAATAACGGAAGATGAAAGAGCCAAGAACCATATTAAAAGAAGTACTTTTCGTGTAGTTGATAGTCGCATTTTATGTTGGTGTTCAGCGGTAAAGCATAGATAACGTTCGACACTAATAGCAAGTAGCGTTAGAGTTGTTGAAGAGAAAGATGATACACTGCAGAAAATGATGAACTTACATGAGATATTCATCGTATGGACAATACTAAACAATTTGTCTACATACCGACTAGCCACGTAATTTAAAATACTATTCAATGTTACTGCTAGCGAAACTAGAAAATCTGATATAGCTAGATTTAATATTAAGTAATTAAATGGCTGGCGAAGGCTTCGATGAGTGCCAATAATATAGCAGACAAATCCGTTCAAGATACAGCCAAGAAGACCGAAGATTAAATTAATATTGCCAGAATTGCTGAAATATTCGGCGGTGTAGTTAACACTATTATTCATTGTACTGTATGTTCAATGGGAATCAAGCAGATGGTAAATCGTGATTTAAGATAACTTCTTGACAGTAGCCTATGATGTTTGACGCTGAGTCGTAAGACCAGAAAGGTGAAAAACTTTTAAGGCTGTAAAATTCTAATTTCTATAATAAATCGGATGCATTACTTGTGGTCAAAATGGAAATAATGTTCTATTTTTGTACATTTACATGAATTTACTGGAATCTCTTGAGGAAAGTTTGAAATACATTGAAGAAAGAGACAATAATATTAAATTACAATGGTATTCCAAGTATTACTTTGTAACGCAATTTATAATATCTTGTAGAGAAATTCAATCAGCCGTTAATTAACATTATATCAAATCTATTCTATTAAATTATACATCTGCTAGAATATTACGATAAATTAAACATAAATTTCTGTTCATATACAGATTTATATTGATACTTTAACATTCTTCTGCTGCCTACTGCCTTTAAACAATAGGTCAACTATTGCATTATAAAAATATTTAATTAACTGTCGGCGTATACAATGAATTATATAAGGCTGACATAATTTAGTTTAATTTATAGTAGTTGATCAAAGTTTTTTATTTTTCGATTCTTTGAGAATTCCATTCTTTGGATACAGCATCTACCTCGCTATTTAGAAGAAATATGACATAAGATACGTAGTCCGATACCACAATGCCTATTTAAGATCGTAATTAATGTAGAATAGGTAGACAATATTGTGAAACTTTAGCTGATTAGTTTCCAGATTTTAAAATAAATTTTTAAGGCTTAATTAGCTACTTCTTGGATTTATATAGTAAATTTTAAGATTTACTCGATACACCACCCGTTTTACGAGCGAAGTATTCATCCCCTAAAATTTTTTAGCTTAATTCTATATAGATCAATGCTTTAACTATTAGTATTACTAAGTATATACTACTTGATAAAGTTTGGCGCTAGCAGAATAAGATTATTTTGAAGGGACACAAGAATGTACTTAGTTATACTTTAAAAGCTATAGCATTTGACTGCTGCTTCGTTACCATTTCCTTACGATATTCAGAAATAAAGTAACAATATAAGTATTGAGATTAGTTGTTGCAATGATCTGATTCGAACTACAGGAAATTATAACATTAATTAAAATAGATGTATTTGAACAACTTTGTAAATTTGTGTCAGTTTCCTGTAATTTACAGTAAATTACAGTATCTTACAACATGAATTACAGGTGCGCACGTTCATAAAGTTATTTTAATATTGAATGGATTACGTAAAAATTGGGCAAAATTTTATTTTGGTAGCGCCAGGAATGAGTATTTGATACCTTGAATATAATTATTTGAAAGATATATAATTTAAACTTCTCCTCCAAGGAAATACACAGTAGCTCTGTATTATTATAGTGTTGGTTAATTAGATGGAATAGAAATCAATTACGATATAAATAACTAATTACTTTGACTTTTACTTGAAAATGGACGTATTTCTTATAAGGATTGATGAAGCTAATTAAAAGTCAACGAAGCTATCTTTTTGTAATATATCAATATTTGCTCGTCTATCGTCTATATGTCTAACGTCTAATTCTTGCGATAGTAGTCACATGAAAGGTTATAACTTGTAGTAGGTTCTCTAAGGGTTCTAAACCTTGGCCAATTCTCAAGCTTATCTAATAATGCTAGGGAAATCCTTAGTATGTTTAGTCGTTATGTTAATCAGGCGCAGCGAATATTAATTATAAACATGGACAAGTAAGTGATCAACTAGAAGATTTAAACGCTAGTTGTTAAATTTAGTTTTATTTATGAGTAAAACGATAATTTGTTTTCCGTTACCACGGTAACGAAGCGAAGATTTTCTTTTCAGGCAGTTCTTAACAACATGATTAAGTGTTTAAATGAAAAATGAATCAGATAGATAATCTGATACAATAAAATTCTGTACAATAACCGCAGTTCGCTAAAGAATCTTCGCTTCCGCTTCCGTAATATTGGGGGAAAATATACTGCAATATTATAAGAAAAACCAAACTTGACACGTAGCATTGAGAGATTATATTTTGTTTCTGTTTAAATTTATGCAATTTAGTATCAGTCTTTACAAATGATACCGAAATGAATTAATATTTTATCTCTAATTCTGTAACAAAACACATTAGCTGTCGTCCAATTATTCATTGCATAGCTAATCCAAATCTCGAGTTAAAACAATCTGAAAATTTATTGTTGTTTTGAAGATTGACAGAAGAATGCCGTATTTGATGGTTTCACCAACTATCGTGCATTGATAGTGAAATCTGCTTATCCAGCTGTAATAAAGTACTAAATCTATCCCACCTTGATATAATCACTCTATAATTTGTTCCCGAATGCAGTGGATAAAGTAGTATATTAAGTACCGGTACTCAATACTATTGCTGAACGTTACAATAACAAACTTTGATCAAGTAACTTGTAAACAGCTAGATCTCAGACCGAACTCCCTCCTAAAAGGTGCCTTGCATTCTCACTTAAGGCTACAGCTATGGTCTCTAACATTATTCACTAGCAGTACTACACTATCCTAACGCCTAATTGTATTATCTTTAACATTGCTAGTCCGTTCAAGTCTGGTGTTACCATCTTACTTAGAAACTATTTTCCTACACCAGCATCATGACGGCTATCTTTCTCAATATTGATGGATGCTATCGAAAGTATCAAAATATTAATGGACCAAGACTGAGTGTATGTCCTAATTTAGGGATCAGATTTCACTTGAAGTAAGATAATTATTTACACAAAATATTAGGTTTCTTGACTTTATTTGAAATAATTTCCGATCCGGAATGAATTTGTATCATTTAAGTTTTTATTTCGACGATGTAACAAAGAGTTCATTTAAAACTGCCGCTAGCCCATAATTGATCATTTCATCAACTGTATCCATAACTACGATAGTATTAAAAATCTCCGGTTTGTGAGCACACGCATTAATTTAATAGATAAAATTAGCCTTTACAAATTTTTAATTTTAAGAAAGCACAAAATCTGTCATCTAATACTATTATGAGATAACTATGAGGGATTTTTAAAAATATTCAGTTGATTTCATATCAAAGTAATCCTTAGAAATGAAGTAGATCTTATCAGTTATTTGGAGCGTTATTGCTTTTATGAACTTAGTATACGTATATGGGTTAAAGTATTGCGTTCTACTAACAAGCAGATTACTATAAGATTTCATTATCAGAAATCCTATTATGATTCTGTATTAAATATTCTTCGGCATGGTATGCAAATATTGCACACTAAGCCCTATTTATTGCGGGTACTCTAAACACGGATAGACATCGCGTAGAAAAGGGAACTATGTATCACGGTTTATGAATGGCTAAGCGAATATAGCATTTTATTAGGCAATGTGACATAGATGGCTATCAGGGTATTATTAATATTGGTGTAAGATTGAAATGTTATAAGAACAAACCTAATTTATGTCAGATAAATGCTCAAATCTGTGACACCTGACAACAATGGAAGCTTATTTTGCCGAGAATCTCAAAATTTCAGCTTTATACTACTAGTAGATACTATATTATTGCAAAGGACTGATTCAAGCATTATTTATACTGGTCAGTTATGTGCATATAGGAAGAGGGGTGGAATTAGAGAGAAAAGTATATTGGACATGAAATAACGATATTAAATTGCTATATAGGCCAAAACAATAATTATTATTTCGGTTGGTACTGACATGCAAAAAATTAATCAACTTCTTAATCGATAATTGGTTCCATTCATGAGATCACGTAAAGGGCTAGACTAAGTTTACAGTTACCACAAGTTAAACGCCCATTTATATTTACATAGGATTCATCCAAAGATTGCATTTAATGAAAATAATATTATGTGAGACTTTTAAATAATTCTTTTCACATTTATAAGTAAATTATAAGATGAGCCTTGCAGAGATAGATAGAGATTTTATTTATGCTACGTTTATAACATCATTCACCATAAACATCTTGGTAGAACATAAACTTTTACAGATTAAGAATTAAATACCTAAGTAGCTCATTACTACCTAACAAATAATCAATTAAATAGTATAGGTGATTAATAATGGGTGCTAAAAGCAATTTACTTGAATTCAGTAATTGCTTATTGGCGTATTAATATGTATTAAATCAATTAAAAGCTAACTGTCTCATAAGCAAACTATCTCGTATATGATAATTTTGTATACTGCTTACTTTCCTGGATGTAAACAAAATTTCTTATAATGATAATCATTTGAATGATAGTGATCAATTGCTGATTAATTTTACCTCTATTAACTGAAGTCATGAACATTAAGCACTAGTGTATGCAAACCCAGAAGCTCTATACTTTATCAAAATGGGATTGATCTAGAAGATTTTTAAGGTTTCCTTTGCTATTGTTATAAAAGCTGAACGAAGATTTTCTTAAACTTTTCTTCCCTGAGCAGGAATTGGCAAATGAAATAGACTCTTATTTTTACATTTAGAAGTTAGTAGGGACTATCAAAGTGAACAAAATCTTGACCTTATTTTATTACGACTAGTTTTGAGTTCTCCTTTAGAACCGAAACTTGTCTCACTGCGTAAGTTTCTAGGCTATTAAGTAATATTAAGAAATAGATGCTAAAACAGATTGCAATCTGATTTAAATCGACTTTATTCCATTTAATTTTCATATACCTATCATATTGCCTCCATTTAATCCAGTATCGGTCTTTGTAATAAATACTAATAACTTAGTTTCTAGTAATACTGAAATTGAAAGTTTTTCTAGCTTAGATTGTTTTCTTTCATAACTTAGTCATGAATTTTTTTAAAATAAGCAATGAAAATCAGAATATTATGGCAAATTGTGGATGGCTTCGCGAAAGATGATTCGCATATTTCGTCTTAAGCGCTATCCCCTGAGTTCCATCAGTGATTTTTTAGCAGTGATCAAATTGTGTGCTTATCGTTATCTCATTACAGCTGTAGGTCGAAATAATCTCGAGAAATATAATATTGGTGTATTAATGTAGCCCAAATATTCATAATTATCGTACTTTTATTTCATTGTTCCATCTGTTCTTAATTATGCACTTGCTGTAAATGGTTCGAAGGATCCTATTGAATGTAAATTAATATCATTCCTGAAATAGTGTTTGACGTAATGTGCTAACCTTGAATACACCTGTCCTCGATCGAAATGTTGCTGTTCATGGTATGAATTAGTTCATCACACGACTACCTGACTAATGTATATTATTAGGTAGGTAAGTTATAAATAGGTAATGGAAAAAGCCAATTTATGCAATTTTAGCGTATTACTTGTCTAACGTATCTAAAATTTTAATGATCTTAAAGGATTTAAATGAAAAAACGAGTAGTGATCTATATTCCAAATCCATATTTGAAATCTTTTACCAGCTCTCGCAGCAATCGAAATTAGTAAAATTGGATCTTTCACTATCAGGTTAAAGAAATACCCATTAGATGAAAAATATAAAACTCTTCATTTTTGTATCGGTATGAATATACCATTTTAATAACAATATTTGTAACATTATTCTTCAATTGATTGATTTCAGTCAGCACCACCTTGTAATATTGTAAATAAAAAGGCAATAGAGTTTCAATGATATCGTCCTTTCTTCTGCGAATTAAACGAAAATTTTGATCAATGGAAACATAACGAAACCCTTCGTCCACACAAGAATAGCCTTATTAATAATCTCTCTTTCTACTACCAAGGTTAGCCATATCAGCGTTTGTCTTTGTTTCATCGAACGTTGATTAATTTTGTCAATAAGCGGTATCAATTTTAAATCTTCTGTAAATCTGTAATATTATTCAGTTGTCCAATAAACTGTACCTTTAGAGCTTGGCCCTTCATGGATTTGGACGAATGGTTGCGAAAGAGCGGAAGGTAAGATAAAATAACCTTTCGAAATGGACTACTTGCTAGGTTATACAGCAAAGGATTTAAAATAGGCGATAGAAGGAACAAGAACGAAGCTGTTCCTCCCAGAAAATTATCATGTAGCTGAAATGATCCAAAGGTCTTATTATGTCCTATGATAACTATTGTATGTAATAACAGAAATGGCAATCCAGTAGTGAATGTAAAGACAGAAATAATAATTATGACTGTAATACTTCGGCGTAAATATTTTCGACGTTTTTCCGTAAAACCAGCATTACTCTCATTAGATAGTTGTAATTTTACATAAAGTTTATATGCAACATAAATGTAGAGAACTGACATAAATGCGATAGGCAATATTGCTGTTACTATTGATAGTGTAAGACCAAGTATTAAAAGCCATAAGGTTTTTATTCGATCAAAACAGCAGTCGTAACCAATTTCCCTTTCGGCTTTTCCGTAATATGCTAAAGTAGTGGATGATGAAATAGCTAAAAACCATATCAAGATAATTGCTTTTCTTGCGGTAGATATTTTCATTTTATATTTGTATTTAGCAGTAATACACTGACAGCGTTCAACACTAATAGCAAGTAGGGTTAGGCTTGTAGAAGAGAACGATGATAAACAGCAGAAAATGATGAACTTACATGAGATATTCATTGCATCAATAATATTAAACAATTGGCCTGTATGCCTACTGGCTACATAATTTAATATGCTATTTGATGCTACTGCTAGTGAAACTAGGAAATCTGATATAGCTAGATTTAATATTAAGTAATTAAATGGTTGACGAAGGCTTTTATGAGTACCAATAATGTAACAAACAAATCCGTTCAAGATACAACCAATGAGACCGAAGGTTAAATTGATATTGCCAGAATTGATGAAATATTTGGCGGTGTAGTTAAGTACAACACTATTATTCATTGTATCTTTAATGGGAACGAAGCCGATTGCGAATATTTTGTAATTCTAAATAGTTCACAGATGATTGTTTAAGAAATTGGATGTACGAAATGGTATACTCCGAGAAGAAAAACGTTTGATACTATCAAATTTAAGTTCCCCTAATGTACCAAAGCTATCGCTTATGTTTCCAAAAAGAAAAATTATCACCTTTTATACTTGTACTCTACTTCATATACATACCGTATATGTTGTATATGTTTCAGAAAGAAAAAAGAAATAGACAAAGTGGATGAGACAATAACATTAAATTATAATACTGCTGATGGGTACTAATTCAAGTTTCAATTTAAGCTATTCTATGAAGAAGCTCGATCAGCCATTATCATTATCATATACGTATGTGATTGAGGTAATTTAGTTCGACCAACGGCAGCTGATCAAAATTTTATTTGTTCTAATCTGTATAAATCATCCTGCTTGTTATATATAGCATCTACTATGCCATCTATTTGGTAGGAAAGAGACCGATGGTGTCACAGTACGAAACTACTCATTCAATATCGTAATTGATGCATAATAATAAGTCGATATTGAGAAGTTTTAATTAATTATTTCTAGATTTATAAATAAAAGATAAGATTCATCTTACGAAATAGAAATAAGTTTATTTGGTTATATAAGTAACAATATCACATTATTAACATATCAAATATAGGATGATATGTATTTCGTTTCTTAAAAGGAATTAATGACAGCCTAAGCCTACAAAGTATTTGCTAAATAGTAGGAGTAAAAGAAGAGTCGAAGATGACGTGAGCTTCGATCTATTTCCAATCCTTAGCCAAGAAGCTAATTAGTTCGCATGTCGAGTTGATCTATGGAAGCCGATAAAAAGTTAATCAAACGATATCTTGCATATACTACAAACAACAATATTTACCTATGTGCCATCCAATTCATATTGGAATAGTTTTTAAATGGAAATATTTTATTCTTTGCATTAATCAGAAACTGCCGATAAGGAATTTCAAATATTAGTGTAGGATAGATTGGAAACTTAGTTTATTTTTATTAATTTTGTTTATCTCCAATACGATGATTTTACCATTTTTTGTTCTCATACGTACTAAAGCGTGGAAAATAATTCTGTGAACTTCTTATTTTATGTGTGAAATTAGATATAGGATTTGATTATAAATTGAATCATATATAAAATATTATTTTAACATGGTGAGTATTATTAGGATATAGATTTCTAAAGCTGTTTTGGGCTATATTGATTACTCCATGTTGCATTAACTGTGTTATTAATTTTTATTATTCTTTTGTTTACGAATATTTTGATTAACATTGAACCTAGAATAAGACACAAGGCAACTAGTATATAGACTCGTGCGATAGGATAAAGGGTATTGTAATACAGGGCTTTGTTACTAAAAATTCTAAAATTAAGTAAATTGTTTTTTCAAGCATCGAATTCCATTACATAGTACTGTATATAGTTAATGACACGTAATTACTAACTTCGTCATGTACATTTTAGATTAAAATAATTTAAAATTATCTTACTAATACTTTAACGGATTTTAATAAGAAAGTGTTGGATGTTGAATTTAATAGCCGAGCCAAACAGTTTAATGCACACTGGCAATACCATTAATATCGGTTGCCTATAGTGACGAATCCTACTGTCGTGAATAGCGTTGACGAGATGTAGAACTAATTTTATTACCGTCGAGCGAACAATTATGTTCCAGCTATCGATTCCACAATCATTTTATATAAAACTTGCCACTCTTGGAATCAAATTCGATAGACCGAAACATTTATAGCCAAACAATGACTTTTGAAATGATCTCAGTAAAGGTAAAAGGTCACCATCTAATACGAGGTATACATTCAGGAATCTACAATACTTGCAATAATCCTTCTTGAATCATTATGGTAATTTTGTAGAGTACAAAGTCTTGATAGTTACATCGAGGCCTATAAACAATAATGTGAGATCAATTTCATAGACTTTCACATACATTTAACATCAATGATCTTTATTATACTTACACTAAAACGCAACATCTGCATATTAAGTGTATGACAGTAAGACTATCGAAAATAATCCATTCTTACATTTTCAGAAATATCGAGTGGTAATGGTTCATGGTGGGGGTGTATTAGTAAGTATTTACTGTCACTACATTATATTTTATGCTACTATCACAGTAATACTCCAGAATGATTTTGTTGAATATGCTGTGCATTAATAATTATTTTGAAAAATATATAAGAGCAATACTACTTACATACTTAACACGAATAAAAAATTCTGCATTATATTTATTGTTACTAACATTAGCGTAGGAAATACAGAAAATAATTAACTAGGGAAAAGTTAGTAAAGGTAGTAGTAAATTAATTTTAAATAATTTTGAGTTTGATTTTATCACTATGAAGTTATTCAAGTACCAATCTCTGCAACAAGATGTAGTAATACCGTTCTTGGGTATATATTATGGGTCATAACAGCGCGTTATAAACACTACTACGTTACGGCTACTTTTAACGACAGATTAGTCAATCTTGAGAACTTAGCCTACTTTTAAAAAGCTAATACGATATAATAAATGAATGGAAGAGCTAAGAAATGTAACTTCGCTTATTTTTATAATACGGCTCGATAATTTCTTCAAGAGGATCTTGGTAACGTTTTCAAGCTTGGGCCTTTTGAAATTATTAACTATGATATAAATACTAACTTGACAAGGCTATAAAAATCAATCTTTGTTAATATTTATTAGCTAACATAATTGTTATTCTATCATTTTATCAACGTAGAGCTTGTTCGCATTTTATAAAGTATACAAGGATTATTTGCCATTAGAATTATTCAGACATTATGTTATTAAATAACCTAGATTGAATCTTGATAGCAGGTTTCCTGAGCGTTTACTTTTTTAAATCATTTTAAGCCATCACGATATTTTGTTAATTAATTTTCTAATGCGACCGTATGAGCATACGCTTTTTCAAGAGATATTTGTATGTGGAACAAGTACAGAACCTAATTTGAATCGATTAAATGATAGACTTAGTGGTTACAGTTCAGATTTTAATGAGATCGAAGAATTTGAGCGAAAAGTGAATCGTTCATTATCATAGCCATGTAAGAATACATATGTTTTATAATTTCTATAATAATCGTGTATATGCTAACAAAAATTAATTGTGATCGAATAAATGCCAAATGATAAAGGTTATAATAGGTTAATCTATCTACTAGAATAATAGGTCTACTTCCATAATAGCATTATACGGGAATACTTCGGTCACTTATTAATGGCATCCGACCATCAATGGATATTAATAAAATGTAATAGCACTTTAGTGCTACTATCTTATTATCAGTTGTACGATAATACTTTTGTTTGGTATAATCCAAGGAGATAAAAACTAGATATATCCAAATATCATACGCATTCTTATTCTTGAAGTTTTAATTTTATCTGACGGCAATAAGATTTAAGTTGCTTAAATACTGCCCTAAGCTACATAATATGTTGCTTATGATGCTTGATTTAGTCTTTCTCCATTATCATTAATATACAACGCTATTCCTTCATACAAGAATAAGTCTGTTATACTTCACTTATTCTGAAATACGCAGATGAAATAGAAAAGAAAGATCCTTAATAGAAAGCTTACACATTAATAAAGTTAACAACACAATAATAAAAACATAATAGATTTGTCGTACACTTTACCTAAGAATGCTACCTTTTGATCCCTATCGTAACTTTGATTCACTTCCAATTAGAAAGGTTACGTGTCGTAAAGTGCCGATAGTGTGATCACAGCTGAAGTATTTCTGCGTATAATATACACAATATATACGAAAGTATGAGTATATATATGTGTGTGTGTCTATGAATTTATGCTACTTTTTAATTGATTTCTGGCTTAATATTTTTATATATTGTATGCTTCTTTATAAATGATGCTACTAAACGCTGAATCTGCTAAAATATGTTGTGGTATTGGATGAATTTATGCTTGTACAACATAAGCGATTATCTTTTCCTGCTGTATATAGGGTCCAATCTTGCTGATAAAAGGTCATCAGAAAGTAGCCTTATGTTGTTGAAGTAGCCAGCTGATAGCTAGATCCGAAAACGTGAGGGAATAGCCTCACCTTTGCTATTACATTTGCAATGCTGTACTATCATGGTATCTGTAGTGATGTACCCCATATTTGATTATTAGCATAGATATATTTGATTGTGTTAATAGCTATACTTGATATAGTTAGGTTGCTAAGAATAGATATTATCGTGAAGCTAATATTAGATGATTGATAACTGCTATATTAGAAACTGTTGATGACTAATATCAGCCAGTTGACTAATTATGGTACATGATTTATGTGACTAGAAACACTGCAACTGTGAAGATGCTTAACACTGAAAGGTGCTGGGCGGTAATAGAAGACTAGTGATATCTTAAGCAGAATGATTTAGATTGTAGAAGATAATGGTGTTCTACTTGAGAAAAGTATTCTATTTGATGACTCAAGTCTGATTGTAGATTGATTAATTTGTCATAAATGGATCTAGCAAAATGTATTTAAGAACTGCAGAGATGAGATCACGAGAGAGAAGAGATTTCTTTTCGCTTTGAGCTCGAAATACTTTAGATTTTCGACTAGATTCTTGTAGCAATCAATTATTGCTCTACTATTCCTACAACCTTGTAATAAAAGCCTTTTAGAAAATACCCTTTGACTAAGACAGTTATTGTGAGACACTCTTATTACAGTATCGTTTCACTGTGATGATGTAGGTTAATTTGTTATTCAGTTCCAACAGTGACGGAGATGTTTGAGATATAGTGAGCTGTGTTTTAGTGTCTATTAAAGATGTAGGGTGTAATCAATAATTCTTGTTGATTTTTATTTATTAAAGATACGCGTATATTCGATTAGGAGTAGACGGTGATGACTTAAATTAGTTTTTATCAAATTAGAAATGAGTAGCATAAGCAGTGCAAATACCCTAAACAGGCCACTTAATTACTATATATAATCAGACTTACATAAAAAACTTGACTTAAGTAAATTTAAATCAGTTAGAGAAACAGATCGCAGCAGCTTATCAGTGAGTGTATGCTTTCCTGAAATTTACTACTTGATAAATTATATAGGAGCGAATTGATAATGGGTGTAAGAATAAATAGCTCTCCTAAAGATGCTCACAAAGGATAATTATTTTCAAGAAATAAATTTCGAAAATTTTCGTGATAATGATGATTATACATGACATAAAAATGTACAGTAGTAGTAAGTAATGCATACTAGAAATAGAAGAAAAAATTGATAGGCATAAAATCGAAATAATATTTCGCCTCTGCCTTTTTCTTTTCCACTTATTAATAGGAGAAAACGGAACTGGTTGAATAAAATTTCCCTCATGATATAAGTTATAGACATCATACTGACCGGGATGATGCAATGCAAGAGTAGTACAAGAAGGAAGAACATCATCATCAAGTAATTGTCGATTCGACCGTTAGAACATTCGTAAGGATAATAAAGATCCAATCGTGTGTACATGATAGGCGTTATTGCTGAAATACAGGCTAGGAACCAAATAAGGGCGATTACTTTACGTATTTCTGCCAAATCCATTTTATGAACACGAACATTAGTAATAGCTTGATATCTTTCAATACTCATTGTTAATAGCGTTAAGTAAGCGCTAGGTAAGGAGACTACACCATATGAAATCGCAATTTTACAAGTTAAATATGCTATAGATTGCGACTTAAGCACTAACATAGTGAATAATATTTATAATCTAGCGCTAAGAATCTGATGCTAGTAATAAGTAATTCTAACACTAAGTCGAGAATTGTACTTGCAGCGAGACAGTTTATAGTAAGGATAAGGAAAGGTTTACTATGATAGCTAAGTTGAATTCAAATATCTTAACTAATTGCCGGCGAGATAAAATCAGGTATATTGACTAAAAGCTTCCCTGAAACTTTTTTCTGAATCAAAATGTTTGTTTCATGGTCAAGCTCTAAATTTTACATATTTCTGATGTTTCATTGTTATATAAATCATCACGCGGCAAACTTAATGTAGTTACTTTGTAAAAAGTCGAAAGCATTTAATTTCGCGAGTGACGATTTCTGCACAGGACTTAGATTAACTTAACGTAATAGCATAATTTGGGTCAATGATAGTATAATTAAATATTATATTGGGATGTTTAAGAAGCTAGACTGGACGAAATTCTTGCACGTGATGGATAACCTTTATGTTAGAAATTTTACTACTTGATAAAATAGGCCGTGCTATGCTTAAGTACCGGTAATAGATTCGTTAAGAGCCATTTCTATTTCATTCTAAAGAATTAAAATGATGACAAAAATTAACTGCGGCAGTGGCTCAACTTAAACTCTACGACAGGGAAATTCAAAGTAAAAATTTATAAGCGCTGTTACTACGGATTTAAAAGCGCTTTTACTAAACATTAAACACACACAGCCAATAAGCGAATAGATAGAACTTTTATTATAAAAGACACATCCACAACTTTTCACAACTCAGCTCAACTACTTCTTACTCAAGATGTTTCCGCTTATATAGGAACCGCCTAAATTGTAAACAGCAACAATATTATTATAATTCTTTACTAGGAAAGACATCTCGAATAGAGATATTCCTTACATATTAGTAGCTTTCCTATCAGTAAATACTTTA
>NW_002060952.1:1203593-1218058 GCF_000150275.1 Trichoplax adhaerens | reverse complement strand
GCTATTACTCATACTAAATCTTAACTTAAGCATGAATGCTGTCTAGTGCAGCTATCACCAACTAGAATTTGAATTATCTTACTACTTTCTACTCACAATAACAATCAATATCAAATATTTAATAAGCTATCACAAGTAATACTCACGTTGATGCATTACTTATCTTACCCAATACTACGATTTGGATATTTTCTATAATAGCTACTGCGTTACTGTTAGGCTATCTTAACTGTAAGGTAACACCGTAACCAGGTGAGTAGTAATTTTTTAATGTATTTAAGTCCTATGATTCGGCCTAGTATACTTCTAGACGATCTTACCGGTGTAATGCACCCTTTGATACATATTTTAAGCCCATCATTTGATATCATTCAATGTATCTCATCATTAACAGTAGTAGACGCATATGTAGTCTTTAGAGCAGAGTAGTTCTATAAATTATGATAATACATTCATATATATAATTTTCGAAGATTTAAATTTCCTAAACATAACATTAAGTTGACGTTTCTGGTTACTGCTTTCATGCTAGCGCAATATTTCTAGCGGAAATAATTTTAGCTTGCAATATCCATAAATTATTCATAGATGGTACATTTACGCTATATTATAAATTTTTTACTCCAGCTGTTACATAAATAATTTTATTCAAATGGTGAATAAGATATAAATATAGATTTTGATAGGGAGCTAATTTTGATTGTAGATTATCGTAGATAACGCATCGAATAAGTATTATCTTTTTTACAAGCAAGGAAATTAAGCATTTCCGTAAATTTGTAATGGCAATATTGTATAGAAGATATTGACAATTATTGACATAATAACGGCACCTAGAATTGTAGCACTATCGCAATTCTGCGCTGCCATTTAAATAAATATCATTACGATAGAAATCGAATTTACGACTATATAATCTAGTAACTTAGATGGAAAACTATTACTATCGTATTAGTATCTGTCACAATTTCACTTCTGCGACAAGGTAATGTACAGTAAAAGTCTATAAGTAGCTACTGACTTAAACGCCCTTTTACTTAATGTTAAACACACACAGTAAAAGACTGAAAGATGAAATTTTTATTAGCAAAGATACATCTACAACTTTATACCACACTTTCAACTCAAATGTTCCCGTTTATATAGGAACCATCTAATTTGTAAACAACAATAGTATTATTATTATACCTTACTAGGAGAAACATCTCGGACTGAGATGCTCCTTACATAGCTTTTCTATCAGTAAATATTTTGAATCTCTTACTCATACTTAATCTTAATCGAAGCTCGTAGGTTATCTAATTCAACTATCATCAGCTAGAACTTAATCATCTTACTGCTATCTATCACACGATAACAATCAATATCAAATATGTAAAGAACTATTACAAACAATATCCACGTTAAGGCATTACTTATCTTACTTAGCACTATAAATATGGATATTCTCCATACTAGCTACTACTGTACTTAGTAAACTGCCCTAATGACAAGGCAACACCGTAACAGTATCCTATGTACTTTGATAGAATTCATTTGAACAGAATACTGTAACAGATTTCGCTATAACAAAAAATATTCCTTGCCGTGCTGGCTTATACAAAAAACTTAACCTTTGAATATTGCAGTAGTCTTAAACTGGTATGAGTTTAAAATTGCGCTTTCAAGCTAAATGATTTTTCAGATTTCACCGTACAGCTTCGAATATTAGTCACACTTGAACTGCAGGTAATTACTTGAATGGATTTCAATTGCTTTGTACTTTTATTCACCAATGAATTCCGGCAACATATTAATTCATGAATTACTTCGCGAAATTTACTACTAGCCAAATTGTACAAGAGAGGATTAATTACAGGCGTTAAGATAAACATTATTGCACAGGCTGACCATATAGAATGGTATCGTTGAATAAAGTGATTTCTGAAATTAGGAGCATAATATTGATTAAACATAATATAATAATTTAGAAGTACGTAAGGAACGCTAGATATCGATGAAAAAATCGACAGAAATAGAATTGGAATAATAGTTCGTCGTATATTTTGATCCCATTTACTTGTAATTCGCGTCTGCGAAGGTTGGACGACAGCCATATTATGGCATAATTTATGAATAGTGATACCGTAGAATATTAACATAATCGCGATGGATACCACACATGTTACGGAAAAAGCTATAATGCTTACGACTAGCAAGGCAAAATTATCAATGCCGCCAACAAAACAGTCATTTGGATAAATAGGATCTAGCTGAGTAGAGATGATCGGTATAATTGCTGACAAAATCGCCAATATCCAAATGATCAAAATAGCCTTACGTATCGTTGATAGTTTCACAGATCGAAATTGGATTATTGCAACAGCATGATAACGCTCAATACTCATCATAAGTAACGTTAAGCAAGCAACGGGTAGTGATATTACAGCACATGACATATCAATCTTGCAAATAACCGTAGCCAATTCATAAGACATAAATCGTTGTACAGAAAAATAATCTAAAATTCCGTTGAAAAAGACGGCTAAAGAGACCAAGAGATCAGAAAAAGATAAATTTAATATTAGATGATTAAATGGCTGGTGTAGAATGGAGTGTGAGGTAATAATCAAACAAACTGATAGATTTAAAATAAACGCCACTACGCCAACACTTGTGTTAATTAAAGCAGCATAATAAGAAGTCTTGATACTTTGATTATTAGTTACGTTGACGTCCATGTTGGAATGATGCAGCTTAACAATATTCTAGTGTATTTTTATGTGTAAGTAATCGTTGGGGTAAGAGATTAAGATATTAATTCGATAAGTGGTGGCGTAGCATATAATTGCCTATTTAATCATTCAATGATAATTGATAGATTCATGCATCAAATATTAGCCAATTGTTTGAAGATAATCTTTTTGAAATTAGTCATGAGAAGATCATACAGTTTTTAACAAAGGTACCTACTATTATAATTTGCCTAAATCCAATTATAGAATGTACAGGATATTATAGTTAATAGTATTACCCTACTTTCAATAATAATATTTAGTATAGCTGCCTTGGACTAGATAGCTTAATTATTTGTATAGTTGTATGAATAAATTGCAAAAATATTTGATCAATTTTCGCATTGTTAAGATAATTAAATTATTTATAAAGAAAGACTTTCAATTAAGACACCTACTTTTAATTAGGAATGGAAATTTTGCTCAATCATCATCTATTATATCGTTAATTTGAAAAAAATTAACTTGACAAATTCATTTTTCAATTTCTGAGTAGTAATTTTTCGATTCCGGATTAGTTATCGTTACTTGTAGGTGGTGGTTTAACAATGAATTAACTTACCAACTAGAAGATGATGCGGTAGTTCAATTTTCGAGGATAAAATCTTCAAAGGCATTATTTTCATTATTTTAATACGTTTTTTTAAACTGTTTCCCCACTTTAATTATAAAATTTCAACGATTCATAGCGAATAACAATATTGTCATGACGTAATCATCCTGTAATATTTCAATCAATATTTTTGAATGCGTTTACTATTTCGCTATTTTGAAGTATAATGATGACAGATTGGAGGAATTAGCATTAAATTAATACTTAAATTCTTCTTTATCTCCATAGACCTTTAATTGCGTTATACATTTTTGGTAGAAAATTCTATTCCAATATTGTTTAGCTACTCCAAACTGCGTTAATTAAAAAATGTCATACTGCTGCAGAGAGTGCTTGCAAAGTATGTCATTGAGTTTATTTTATATAAATCTAGTGTAATTTAAAAGAAATAGTCGTTAAGTAATTTCAGAATATTGAACCACTTATCTACTGCATATCTTAGAACAAAATCTCTACATTTTTAAGAATATTCTCATAGCAAGTAAGAACATTAAAACTTGTCTATTAAGAAGATAGCTCTGTTTAACATGCGGCAATTGAAGTAAAGGATTAATTATTCTACTATAGTAATATAGTTAATATAGCATAAGCAGTTCGCATCATATAAGGAGGTTAGAGGGAGACTGTGTTATGTATGATTAGAGGTTGTATTGGTTTAAAATTAGAAAAGCAAAGAACTGTAATCATGGTGCTTAGGAAAATTAGATTTCTACTAATTATATTAAATTTATAATGAACTGAATGAATGTAAAGTGTGAGGTAATGGCTAGAAGTTATTTACAAATATGTTTACGAAAGAGTTATGGATAATGAAAGCCAGAATAGAAGATGATCGGGGATTGATAGTAAGAAAAGAAGAACTTTGGAAGTTATGGCGGATGGTAACTAATACATACTGCTGTAAATCACTGTAAATAAAGCACTTTCTATCTATTTGGTTTGTGGGCGTATTCTTATTGTGTAGCAGTATAATCTATAAAAGTAGTTGAAGGAGTTACATATTATTACAAGAATATCGTTAGTGACTTTAAAATTCAAGAAAATAGTGTCTGTACAGTGGTATCTTGGTGCTTAAGACTATCGTTGCGTATAAGTACGTTGTAATACATTTGATAGAATTTGCTATTGTTATAAAGCACATTACGATAACTAATGTACGGTGATGGACATACCAAGTTAAGATTAGCAGGTACTGTAAGATATCGACAGTGCGGTTCAATGTCCTTAGTACTGTGGTCAATTCCATACCAATCATTATAATGTGTCTAAGCATCGCTTGAGTATGCAAGTAAAGCTTGCTCTGTCGATAGTAACCGTTATAAGAAAATGTAAGAATCAAAATGGCTGTGTAGAAAACTCTATAAAGATTCTATGTTTATTCAATTTTCATCAGAATATTACATGAAATCAAAATTTAAAGGCCCAGTGGCCACCCTTAGCGATATAACGAATACTATTTTAATAATCAGTACTCTTGCAGAAATGACTACCTTAGAGCTATTCGTTTTACATGAAGAAATCTTGAGGTTAAAAGTACTGTAAGAATCTTATACTGACCTATTGAAATGAACCCATAATCAGAGTCATTTAACAGTAGTATAAATACCCCCGCGCTGCTCTTAGTAGACTCTATGCTAGAGCATAGATGATTGTATACGGTAGGAGGTTGAGCTACTAATAAGGTTAGAGATAAAAGTAGAACTGTAAATCATATATTAAGATACGGTTAGTTTATTGTACTTTGAAGAGAAGAAAATAATATCAATTACCCTAATTGTTTTCATATTGGATTAATGATGGTCCGCTGTAAACTAGTGTTACTAATTATAATTTTATTACGTGTAAAATGTTGCTATACTGATTGTAGCTGCAAAGGCTACGGAGATTATAAAAGCAAGCGACAATAGATTATCCGATTTGTTATTCTTAGAAATCTTTCAGTCGTTGTATTCGGTTAAAGTAGAGCTGTGTGTAGCTAATAATTGCAATAGATCTAATAAAGTTTTAATTTTCTTTAAATTTTGAATTTCCGCGACTGATTTTGTCACATAAATTAATCGCAACGTGTATTTTATGCTAGACTGAATATCAAATCCACTTAAGCCTCAGGAACTAAATTCGCAACAGTTAAAATGATTAACGAAGCATATACGAGTGTATGCTTATATAGAGAGACAGACGTAGACGCTTAGTATGGTGTAATACAAAATGAAAATACTAGTAAAGATTCGGTTACAAATGAATTTTATCATTCATTTAACGGAGTTTCTATTGAACCTTTCCAAATACATTTTGTTATCGTAATTAACAACGACCGAAAAAGAATGTATTTGAAGACCTCTTAATTTGCGTTTGAATAACTTTTTTGGAAAACTACAGCGTAAAGTGGCTGTAATAGATAAATATTTTTGCAACAGTGAAACTAGATAAACGGTACTCCGAAATGCTCGTTTATTAAGATATTTAGATGTAAACACTTAGCTACCTAAAGCTAGAGGCATTTATGAAATTCGTTTCAATATCATTTACAGAAAATTTCATATAATAAATTTAGTTGCTATATCACACAATAAAGGTAAAGGCTATTAACTTACAAATTGCTTAAGTATCAAAATTCTTATCTAAGTTAACAGGATATCATATATTTTTGTACAATTTCCTTTTATTTACATTGTTACAGCGATATCACACTATATTATAGTCTAAAAATTAGCTGAAGAGAAAAGTTGTAATTGGAATTAGATAAGCCAATTTTATGTAATTGTAAGGTAATTTAGTATTGGAACTGTAGACTATTAGCCATGTTTGGTATGATGTACAGTAGCACTACTTTCTATATTTATCTTAAGAATTATTTTGTAGCTTATGACTTTAGACTGTAGTGAAAGATTCTATGCTAGAGTACAGATGACTATAGACAGTAGGGTATTGAGTTGCTATTAAGGTTAGAGGTAAAAATAGAACTGTAATTCATATATTATAGCTACGAATGCTACCAAAAGTATATACTTTAAGCTGGAGTTACGAATCCTACAAAATGCTTATCTTATTTTCGTCAGATACCGTACCTTTTACTATGACGTTATGCGTACTTTATATAGATAACTACATAGTTTCACAATGTTATCTAAGTACTAATAATTAATGTTTATGTCAGTTTACTATTGATTGACTATCTTTTTTAATAAAGTTTGGGTTCAGTTTGTCGAGAGATAAAAGTTGAGTTACTGTTCCTGCTGACCATAGGAGATCGTCAGTACTTATAATCGTACTATAGGTTAATGTCAGGGAGGACAAACCTGACAGGTGATTTGTAGTGTAATTTCTGTAATAGTTCAACTTTTTCTTCATTAGAAATTTTGATTTGTAACGACTGACAACTAAGATTATTCTAGTAGTTATATTTAGCTAGAATAGAGCTGTACAAACATGATCTTTTATAAGACCTAATTAAGTTCCAATTTTCTACAAATTTTGAAATTTCGTGATAGTTATATATCACTTTAATAAAGCGTAATTTTGCAAGAAATCGTAGCTCATGTTCTAAAATTTTTTGAAGCCATTTTATTTAAAGCTCAAATCACTAACGAAATACTGGTGTTCGTCACTCTGCTTCTACAATCGCTCTAATGATTGATTTAAATATTCTAAGTAAATTTTTTAATAGGTATTTATGAGTATGTTGGCAATAAATTTCTACCAACTACGTAGGAATAAGAACTGGTAAGGGTGCTCCTAGTTTAACAGAAGCCTGCGATAAGTTTATTAACGGGCAACATAAAACATTCTCATCTACTTAATTTTCAATAAAAAAGTAGATCTGATATGAATCAAATAGCTTAATTATGCTATCTAATCAAAGGATATCAGCTTATATCAAATCCATTAATTAACGCACCGTTTCTTTTAGACATAGTCAATTGTTGTTAATAATCTAATCAGTTTAGAATTATCGGTCAACGAAGCACGAGATTTGACTATAAAGCTGATGTTTTTAACTTACGAAAAAGGTACTGTAGTTGTAAGATAGCAGTGTGATGGAGGGTTCGATATCTCAGAGGATTGAGATTTAGTCGCCATTTACAATTATTACAACAAAGGGTTTATAAAAGTTATGCTTTATTGTAGGTTAGTAATGTGAAGTACAGTGAGGTAGTTACGGTAGATCAGCGTGCAAGCTGTCCTGAGTAACGAGTAGAAGTATTAGACTGTGAGAGACTAACTAGAAGACTAACTGAGAGGCTAATGAACTCTGAGGTAGAAATCGCCAGTATTTATAGTTTTAAAGATAGAGCACATGCAGAGAATAGGATTGCGGAATTAGATACAACATATACCATAACAGGTTAAAAAATAGCAGATGATTGTAGAAAACAGCGAGTACCGTAATAACTAAATACAGTAGTCTATATATGAATGTAGAGTAAGCGGATTGTAGATCTGTCTAAATATAAGAGCAATACAACATGTCTATATTTAAGAGTAGAATATAGTTACAGTATATTCTAAATACACTACAAGAAGATACCAGCATAAACAATATAAAAGACATCATGGTAGCATCAATAGAATCATAGAGGAGGTAATAGAGTATTAGAAAAATTTTATATCGTTGTGTGCATTTTTCTTGGGAAATAATTTGATCATAACAGATTTATGTAATATGGATGTGAAAGATTCCAGTAGGTATTTTGTTATCAAATGAATAAAAACATTACTTTTGCACTAATGCAATTTGAGAAGCTTTGTTACTTGAATCGCAAGCTTCTCTGGAAATTGGTTTTATCCAAATTATATTTGTATGAAAAGGCGAACGCCGCCAATGACATAGTAATGAATACAAAACCTTTCGGAACTTACTACTGGCTAAATTATATAAAAACGGATTAACAATAGGTGTTAACACATGCAATAAAGAGGCAACAATCCAAAGACCATAATTTTTTTCATAAATGGCTCTCTGAAGTATGGATTATAGTATTCCTTAATTAATGTGTAATAACTCAATAGTATATATGGAATACTAGGTGCAGTCGTGAAGATTGAAGTTAATAAAACTGGAAGAATAGTACTGCGAATATTTTTTCCCCTGTTATTTGTAATAAATGATAGACCTATTTCGACAGCTGACTTTTCATAGATTAATTTATAAATTATCAACCCATACATGATCAACATTACAATGATTGGAAGAATACAAGTTGTACTAAACAATATGATGGAGATCACTAACAGCGTATAATTGTCTATTCGACCAATAGTGCAAGCACTTGGATAGTGATTATAAAACGTAGCATAGTAAGTCGGTATAATCGCTGATGAAATAGCTGCCAACCATGTAATTAAGATAATTTTTAGTACTGTCGTAAATTTTATATTACGAAGGCGAACAGCTGCAACTGCTTGATATCGTTCAAAACTCATCACCAATAACGTTAAGCAAGCACCAGGCATTGAAGTTAGTACGATAGCAACATTGACCGTACATAGGATGTAAGCATTTTGATAAGTAGTAAAACTAGCTATAGTATAATAATCCAAGATACCATTTACTAAGAGAGTTAAAGAAACTAATAAATCAGAAATAGATAGATTCAAAATTAAATAGGTAAACGGTTGACGCAATGCAGAATGAGTGCATATAATTAAACCAACGGACATGTTTAAAATGAATCCAGTTACGCCTATGAATACTTTACTGTAGAAAGCCACATATGCATTATTATTCGTGGTAAAATTGGAACTATTATTGGAAACCACCATGAGTAGATTGAACGTTAAATTATTCCTCAGATAAATTACAAAGCTAGAAAAGCATCCGGTAAACTAGAGTGAAGTTCACGCTTCCAAGTTAAAGGCTGATAGAAATCTATCATAAATAAAATGCGGTTGAAAATAAATTACTCGTGTACGTATAATGATATATAATAGCTGCTATTTAAATAAAAGCGAAGCATTAATTGAGTATATATCTTGTTAAAAGCTTGTTTGAAAACAATTCTGTAATCAGAAAGTCAAAATATTAATTGAGTCTAGTTTAAAAATTAGGATCACGATTTAAAACAATCAAAGTGGTTAAGACATAATATCACTGAAAGGCAAGTTAACAATGAAGTTTTATAGAAAAGGAAACTGGAAGAGAATAAGGAATTAAAGGAGTTTTTAATATATACATAATAAATTTATTTATCGGCAGATGTAATTTTGGCTAGGAGAAGCCTATTTCATTTAGTAAAGGAGTGGCATTCTTAATATTTTATAACATTAAAATTCATCTCACTAGCTGAATAATTATTTGTATTACCAGTTTTAATGAAGATAAATACATAAGGCTGAGTAAATAAGTTGCAAAACGTAATGGAATGTTATTATGTTAGAGATGAAATTAATGAATGGCCATAGCGCACTTAATTGTCATCTACGTTTGGTGTCATGAATTTGCTCACCATTAACAAGTTACTCTTTAGGGAAGATTTTTATAACAATTGACTGCGTAAAATCTTTGTAAATTTCTGGTAATTGCTGTAAACTTAGTAGAAGCCCATCTTTTTTGTCGGAGAATCCAGTGTAATCCGTTACAATGAACACCTTGCACCCGAAATAAAGTTAGCAATTACCTATGATCCATTCACGAGATATTAATTGTTTATACAGTAGAATTGGATTATTCTCGCATAACTCATTCACAAGGTACAGTTTATTTTCGCATAATTCGGTATTAATTTCGGATAAAAAGTTACCATACTATAAATTCTATACCATAGTGTAATTAGAAAATTATCGTAAATTATTTTAAATACCGTACCATTTACTTTTTAAATATTGATATAAGATTAAGTATATCAATGTTAATCTATTTGTTTTGAATTGCCTTTTTTTAATTTCTTTACTATGACATTCAAGATATGAATGGCCCATCGTGATCAGATTATATGGAGTTTAAACTGAATGCAATACAGTAGCCTTTAACACATAACGTTATAATATTGTCCAAGAAACGTATATATATACCCATATACTCGTCAATAATAACAATTTTTTTACGACGACGTATGCTATAGATAACGTCCTATAAGTGAAAAAAATTATTACAGTATAGTAGTAGGCGTATGCAAAGAATAACGAGCGAGTTTCTTCAGGTTCAGCATCAATTTTCACGCACGAAATTGATATTAAGATGAACTAGTTTTGTCATGAAATTTTATTTGAAAGATGTTTATATAAAAATTACTAGAGTCATAAATTAATGTATAGATTTAAAATTGGGTTAAATTGAAAGTATTTGTTCGGTTTGTTGGAGGGAGTCTTCATGTCTTGGATAAGAAAAGTTGCTATAGTGAATGCAATTACTATTCTATATGTTACTGTGTAACCTCGTTAGAGGATCAGCGTACTAGTATTAAACTTCTAGTACTTCCTTATAGGTTAGGTGAAATTATATCAGGTATTCCGGCTAATCGCAACGCTCTAATACTCACTCAATCTATAATTACTAGTAAGTTACCTTTATTTAATCTCCAAATCTTCCAATTTAAATTGCCTAGCGGCAGGACTTACAAGTCTTCATGACTCACCTATCACTATACAATAGCTATGTGAAACACTGCAATAGTAGTCATGTCAGAATCACAACAACTAGAACGATGGCGAATCAGATTATAACTAAAATAAAGGATATAAGCGGTAAGAAGGGACAGTAAAGGCAGTATTACACGTGGAAGTGTGAAAAAGTATTCCGTAATTGAAACCACTTATAATTCTATCCAACGATGAACATTCTAAAAATCCTTGTATAATGTATCGAAATGATATGGACGTCATTTACACATACCCCTCATTTGTCCTAAAGTGGACGCTCTAAAAACATATTTCGACATATTTTTGATAATGTGGATTTAAAAACACTATAAATTTCATAAGAGATAAGAAGGAGCAATAAAGAAAAATTATACACATAGAAACATGGTTATTGCTCGATCAAAAGTGTTCTGGAATTGAAACCTTTTTTACTCTATCTAACGAGTAGCCGAATTCACATACCCGGCAGTGCATTAAATATATAGTTGGTACGTATTAGACAGTCAGATCCGAGGCTTGTAACTTACTATAAGTTGTTGGTAAGCCTGCTCTCATCGACGGCATGATAATAAAGTTACACTGTCATATGTTTTATTATCTGAGTGCTTTCTAACCTCCATACTCGTGCAATGGAAACTGAAAAAAAATATTCAAGTAAATAATCTGCTGTACATTGTACTTTTATAGGTACAATTAAGATAGATGTGAAAGATCTGAGGATATTTTCTGTTATCAAGGGGATAATCAATATCACTTTCGCATTAATGCAACTTGAGAAGTTTTGCTAATTGAATCGCATACTTCTCTATAAATTGATTCTACCCAAATTATATTTATATGAAAGAGTAAACGCCGACTATAATATATTAATGAATGCAAAATCTTCTTGAACTTACTGCTAGTTAAAATATGTAAAAATGGATTAACAATAGGTGTTTAGATATATAAGATATCAATAAAAATTAAAAGACGATAACAATTCTAATAAATGACTCTCCGAAGTATGGATAATGGTATTCCTTAATTAATGTACAGTAACTCAATCATATACGATTGTAAATGGAATCATAGATGCAATTGTAAAGATTGAAGTAAATAAGCCTGGAAAAATAGCGCGCCGAATATTATTTCTATTATTTGTAATTAATGATGGACCTATTTCAACACCGCATTTTTAATAGATTAATTTATAAATTATTAACCCATATGTGATAAACATTATAATAATTGGAAGGATACAAGTTGTACCAAATAATATGACGGAGATTATTAGCAAAGTATAATTATATAATCATTTATTCGATAAATGGTGCAAAGATTCGTATAGCAATTATAAAACGTAACATAAGCAGTGGGTATAATTGCTGATGTAATAGCAGCCAACCATATAATTAAGATAATTTTATGTACTGTCGTAAATTTTATTTTACTAAGACGAATAACTGCAACAGCTTGCAGCATTAGCCGTGCATAGGATGTAGGTGTTTTGATAAGTAGTAAAACTAGCTATAGTAGAATAATCTAAGATACCATTTACTAAGAGGGTTAAAGAAACAAATAGATCAGAAAAAGATAGATTCGAAATTAAATAGGTAAACGGTTGACGTAATGCAGAATGAGTGCATATAATTAAACATACGAACATGTTCAAAATCAGTCCAGTTGCATCTATGAATACTTCTTTGTAAAAATATATAAGTGCAATGTTCGTGGTAAAGTTGGAAAAGTTATAGTAAAGCACCGTGAGTAGATTGAACGTTAAAATTATCCCTCAGATAAAAAGTTATGAAGCTAGCATAGTATCTGGTAAAACTAATAGTAAGCTTCACTGTTAAAATCTAAAGGCAGGTGGTAATCTATCATTATTAAATATGGTTAAAAATAAATTTCTAGAGCACTTTTAAGACCATGATTTGAAAAGATCGAAGCGGCCAAGATATATTATCAGTAAAAATAATTTAAAAATAAATCTGTCTAGAGATAAATTTGGAGGAGAACCATAAATTAATGGAGTATTTAATATTGGTGTAATAAATCTACTTATTATCAGACACAATGAGACTTGCAGAAGTCTGTTTTAATCTAATAAAATAGATAATGACATTTTTTTTATTTTGTGGCGCGCAACTTTATCTCAGTATTTGAAAAGTTTTTTAATATTACCAATATTAATAAAAATAACTACTTAAGATTGAGTAAATAACTTGCAAAAAGTAATGGATAGTTATTATATTATAGATAATAAAGATAAGTATTGATAATTTTTCATCAGTAGTTCAAGAATACTCATTTATCGCGATTTATTTTCAGACATTTTCAAATTACAGTTTGAAATAAAATAAAGCCAGAAACCTCACCAAGCATATTAGCAGTAACATCATTTTTATTTTAGATTGTATATGTAATAAGTTGATTGGTTACCAAATGGCAAGGTGTTACATAAGATCATTTAATAATGAAATAAATTTTTATGTTATGAAATTAGGTAGATAATTTGTTTACAATTTATTACATAAGAGATTAATAAGGTACCGGTAAGTAGCAGTGAAATTAAACATGCCTATAGGCATTTAAGGGTTATCTACAAAACTTATTATGAATTTACTCACTATTAACAATAGGCTATTCATTAAGGTGAAGTTTCGATAACGATTGGCAACCGGCACCCAAAGTCTCTGTAAACTTCGTGGAGCTTATGTGTAAATAATAGAAGCCCATCCTTTTTATCAGAGAATCCAGTAAAATCTGCTGTACTATAAATTCGTTAATTATTTATAATGTAGAATCATATAAGTCTTGCGTGGCTTATTCACGTATCCAGCTTGTTTTCGCAAAATACGGTATTAATTTCAGATAGAAATTTATAATACTGTAAATTCTATATTATAATGTGCCTTATTAAAAATGATTAAAAATTATATTAAGCACCATTTACTTCTAAGTAATGATATAGCATTGATTTTACGTTTTATAATTGACTTTCTTCATATACCATAATAATTTAATATTAGAAAAGCAAAATGGAAAGACTTAGCAACTTCGATCTAATTTAATTTCGTTCATTTGCGATCGTCTCAGAGCAATATTAAGCTATTCCAGTAAATCCTCAGAAACCTATGAAACCAAACCGGAATTGTTAATAGCTTACTCATTCTTAACAATACATCCGAAATTTTGTCCTGATTTAACTAAAAATTTACACGCAAAAAATAAATCAAACCAAAACTCCTTTTAATATCTAAATTTCACGCGTTATTTAACTAAATTACATGAAATAATAGACGAGCGTCGATTTCTGCCTTGAGGCTCTAATTGGCTCATTAATTCATTTAATGTTAACTAGCGTTGACTTATACTGATCTATGTTACCTTCTTCTAACTGAACTCCTAAAATAGGATATGTATACTGTACGTGTAAGTCGCTATGTCAAGAATATTCACAAGTGCTCCATCGGCGTCGGCCGAGACTATAAAAAGCCGAACACTAGCTTAGCTGCTCA
>NW_002060952.1:1178167-1203543 GCF_000150275.1 Trichoplax adhaerens | reverse complement strand
GCATTTTTTCTTAGTTTAATACCTTCTCGACTGTTTCTTTACTTTAGTTATAAACTGCAACGATTCATAGCGTGTAACAAAATCATATAACACAATGACCTTTTAGAGTCTTTAATTCATATTTTATTGAGAGCATTTCCTTTTTCGTTATTTTGAAGGCATATGATAACAGATTAGTGTAGTTCTTATTATCTAATATTAAGTTGCTATTCCTCTTAATTAACCTTTGATCACGCTATTCCTCTTTGATAGATGGCTATATGCCAATTCTGTTCCGCTATTTCCAACGACTTTAATTATAAATGTCGCACTGCTACAGCTAGTACTCACGAACATATGTCATTAAGTTCTAAGTTCAAATAATATTAATCTAGCGTAATTTGAAAAAATGGTGGCTAAGTAATTTCGGATTTTTTCAACTACTTACCCTGCTATATAATTTAGAGCAAAAATGTCAACATTTATTAGGATTACTTTTTTAGCAAGCAAGAAGATTTAAACTTGCATATTTTTCATATTGCTTTATTCAACATATTGTAATTGAAGTATAAATTATTCTCTGATATTGTGATTGATAATGTTAAAACGTTCTCCCTAATTAGTGAATAAAATCATCCATTTAATACGATTCTTTTATTGCAAAGCTAAAGTAGTACATTTCTGAAGTAGTTTGTTTTAGTGAAGTCAATCAGTTGAATTTAATTTTCTATTCTGAGATCCAGTCAAAGATTCTAATACAGCTTTACATTCTCTACTAACATAAAACCTTATTGCAGTGATCATAATCGGTTCAGTAGTATCAATTATTTAGAATACATATCAATCAAAAGCTAAGTATTCTTTGCATAGTAGAAATGTTCAAAATGAACATATTCACCCATGACTTAGCAATGATTTTTAAATTTATGACCTGGGCTAATTCTAAATAAATCAGATCCAGGCAGTAACCCATTTGGTACCAAATATATCTGTATGTTAGTCTTTCTTGGAGAAATTAGCCATCGTTCCTAGATTATACTATATCTCCATTAACCTTAATCTTACTTTATTTGGTGTCAAGTGCGTATGACGACGGTAAAATTGCAGTTTATCACAATGGATTGGGCTAATACTTTTTGGCTGCTAGGTCCTAATTTATCTCCATAACGACAAATACTTTAGTTTTAAGGATTAATATGTAAGCACTATAATTTGATCTACTATTTAAGCTAGAATAACATATTCCCTTACAGTATTATATAAGTATTTCCGTTCATGAGAGAGAAGTTAATGCAAGTTTTCGTAGCACCTATTTTATTTTCGAAAAGCACATCTAAAATTTGATTATTCTTATCGACAAATACTATCTACTATAGTAGATATACGTAATTTAATGTCAAATCAATTTTTATTAGAGATGAAGATTTTTTCTGATAAACTATTAAAGACAATTAAATAAGATCCCGTATACGCAACTAATATAAAGTAGAGCCAGTGACATTATATGATAAAGTTTTTTCTGAAGTTTTGTTCTGAGATTTACTATTACTATAAATAGTCCGTAGATTTTATCGATTAGTTGTGTACATGTGATAGAAATACTAAGGCAGTTATCTACTACTGCGTTTTACTTTAGAATGTTGAAAGCTGAAAGTAGCTTCGAAATTTGATCTCTTTAAACTTTATTCAGTGAATGGATTATGCTCATTGTAACGTGTATTAGTTTCATACTAGGCTGCACTTTAAATCTCCTAGCGATTGGCGATATTGTTATTATTTGCCCTCACTCCATGATTAACTACGAAGCAGAATGTTTTTTCTTTGATATTGCATACAATAGCAAGTATTAGACCGGATAGACGTTAAGTATATTAACATACAATCAAAGTCTTTACCAGAGTGAGAAGATATATGTAAAAAAGATGTGAAAAATTTAAGGATATATTCTGTCATTAAGTGGATAATTAATGTCACTCTTGCGTTAATGTAACTCAAGAAGTTTTTCTACTAGAATCGAATAATTCTCTGGAAATTGGTTTTATCCAAACTATTTTTGTATGAAAGAGTGAACGCCGCCTATAACATAGTAGTGAATGCAAAATCTTCCGGAACTTACTGCTAGCTAAGTTATATAAAAATGGATTAACAATAGGTGTTAAGATATACCACATAGCAGCAAAAATCCAAAGACGATAATATTTTCTAAGAAATGACTCTCTGAAGTATGGATAATAGTATTCATTAATTAGAGTGTAATAGCACAATAATATATATGGAACACTAGAAGCAGTCGTAAAGACTGAAATAAGTAAAACTGGAAAAATAGTACGCCGAATGTTTTTTTCTCTATTATTTGTAATAGATGAAGGACCTATTTTAACAACTTGCTTGCTATAGATTAATTTATAAATTATCAAACCATATATGATCAACATTATAATGATTGGAAGAATACTAGTTGTACTAAATAATATGATAGAGATTATTAACAGAGTATAATTATCTATTCGACCAATAGTACAAACATTCGGATAGTAATTATTAAACTTAACATAAACGGTAGGTATAACTGCTGATACAATAGCTGTCAACCATATGATTAAGATAATTTTGAGTACTGTCGTTAATTTTATTTTACGAAGACGAATAACTGCAACAGCTTGATATCGTTCAAAACTCATCACCAATAACGTTAAGCAAGCACCAGGTAATATTGTTAGTACGATAGCAGTATTAGCCGCACATAGGATGTAGGCGTTTTGATAAGTAGTAAAACCAGCTATAGTAGAATAATCCAAGATACCACTTATCATGACAGTTAAAGAAACCAACAGATCAGAAAAAGATAGATTCAAAATGAAATAGGTAAACGGTTGACGTAATGAAGAGTGAGTGCATATAATTAAACAAACGAGTATGTTTAAAATCAATCCAATTACACCAGGTATTGCTTTACTGTAGAAAGATGCTAATGCAATGTTCGTGGTAAAGTTGGAAAAGTTATTGTAAAGCATCATGAGTAGACTGAACGTTAAAGTTATTCCTCTGATAAAAAGTTACGAAGCTATCACAGTATCCAGTGTAATAAAGGGTATCTTTCCTGCAAATACTATTTACTATTACACAATCATTAACACAATAACCAAGCTTAGGCTAAGCCTTTATTACGAATTCAGTTATGGTAATAGTATTAGCCTAACAGTATAGTATTACACCTTGCTGAACGATAGGAGAGTAAGAGAGAATTCCAAGAGAATTAAATCCCTTTAGCTTATATAAATTCGACAACGATCGATCATGATTATAACATAAACAAAATTTATGCCAGGTTACGCTAAATCTTATCTATGAGATTAGTATAGAATTAATCTTATAGCTCATAGTTATCCTATCTAGTATTACAATACGATTCTTATGACACAACAGGATGTTATTAACATAACATATCTATATTTATAAGTATTCATAGCATAATAGGTAAATATTGTTATCAAAACAATACCATAATACTAATCTACCAAACATAGCAATTACCCACATCTTTTATATATATTCGACTGGCATACCCACTTTCAGTTACATCATGCAAGCCCAGCGATTACTTCTATGCGAAGGCTACTTTGCTACACCCATAAACCTATAGTCAGCTTGACTCTTTAAAATTAAAGGCGGTGGGAATCTATCGTAAATAAAACATGGTTGAAAATAAATTTCCACTAATTAAGGATATTCCTCGTTAAGACTTGTTTATAAATCCTATTATAGTCCGAAAGTAATAAATATTAAATGAATGTAGTTGTCAAAACTAAGACTATATTTAAAACAACCAAAGGGGTTGAGAAATAATGTCAGTAAAGACAATTTGAAAATAAATTTATCTAGAAATATAATTGGAAGAGAACCACAAATAACGGAGTTTTTTACTACTTACGTAATAAAAGTTATTATAAGATGCAATGAGACTCGAAGAAGTCTGTGTTCATCTTGTAAATTAAATAGTGGCATTCCTTTTACTTTAGGACACAAATCTTTATCTCACTATTTATAAAGTTATAAAATTATTAATATTACCAGTATTAATGAAGATAATTACACAAGGTTAAGTAAATAAGTTGTATAAAGCAATAGAAAGTCATTATATTATAGATCATAGCGATAGATATGACATCCTTTCTCATGCTTGTTTTCGATTGTTTTACAATCAGTAGTTCAAGACTATTCATTTTTCACGGTTTATTTTCGGACATTTTCAAATTACAGTCTGATATAAAAATAACGCCGGAGACCTAACCAAATACATTAGGAGTAACATCATTTTTATTTTAGAATTACTATTATACATTTACTCGCTATTAATAATAGTTTATTCTTTGAGAAAGGTTTTTGACGGTGACTGGCTACGAAAATTTGTGTAAACTTCTGAGATAAAGTGTCTTCTCAAAAACAAAACAAGAACTACAGCTTTTTGTAAACTTCACTTAATTACATAAGATTAAATTCATCTTACAACTACCTAGGACTATATAACTGAAATCGGACTATACAACTTCATGAAGCTACTGTACTTATAGTAGAAGCCTATCTTTATTATTGGAGAATCCAGTAAAATCTGCTATAAAGCATTCATTGATTACTAGACACAGTAGCTATTGCATGTAACCTTTTCACGAGATTAGTTTGTATTGTATATATCGGTTATATTATATATATATATGGGCCATACTTTATAAATTAATTATTTATAATGCAGAATTAAATGATTCTTGCGTAAATAATTATTCACGAGTACAGCTTCTTTTCGCAAAATACAATATTAACTTCAGATAGAAATTTGCAACACTATCAATTTTACACTATAATGCGATTTAAAACACAATTGGTAATTATGTCAAGTACCGTTTACTTTTAAGCATTGAAAAAAGGTTAAATGCAGCCCTATTAATTTGTTTGTTGTATTATATATGTAATAAATTTTACACCGAAAGATACTTTAGATAAGATACTATACGCGGCATAAAGTGTTTTAGTATAGCGTTAGACTTGTGCAAAGAAAAGAGATCGAGTTTCCTCAAGCTTCGTACCTACTTTCATATATGAAATCGATATAAGATAAACCAGTTTATCATAAATTTTATGTGAAAGACATAATTTAATAGGTACTAGCGCTATAAATTAAGGTATTGGTTTAAATTAGGCAGAATCGAAGATGCTTATTCGGATTGTTAGAGAGCCTCTTTATATTCTACGGCAAATACGAATAAGTGCTGACATGGCTGTAATTGTTTTTCTATATGAGCGTGTAAGCTATCGTGAAGTAACTTGCTTAGATACTAACACTAACAAGCGCAGCTAACAAGTCTGAAATAGAAGCCATCAGTATTTACTCTTGTAGGCTTCGAGATAGAACGCATGCAGAGAATAGGATTATAAAATTAGATACGACATTTACCATAATAGACTATGCAATAAAAAATGATTGTAGGAAATATCGAGACTGTTATGTATTGTAAATAATGTGCGCTATATTTGATGTATAGTTGAAATAGACTGTAAAGATATCTTTATTAAGGTAACTTATTGCACACAGCGGTAGTTTATTATCAAATGGATTATTAATATCACTTTCGCATTAATGTAACTTGAGAATCTTTGCTACTTGAATCGAATCCTTGTCCGGAAATTGGTTTTATCCAAACTATTTTTGTATGAAAGAGTGAACGCCGCCTATAACATAGTAGTGAATGCAAAATCTTCCGGAACTTACTGCTAGCTAAGTTATATAAAAACGGATTAACAATAGGTGTTAAGATATACCACATAGCAGCAAAAATCCAAAGACGATAATATTTTCTAAGAAATGACTCTCTGAAGTATGGATAATAATATTCATTAATTAGAGTGTAATAACACAATAATATATATGGAACACTAGAAGCAGTCGTAAAGACTGAAATAAGTAAAACTGGAAAAATAGTACGCCGAATGTTTTTTTCTCTATTATTTATAATAGATGAAGGACCTATTTTAACAATTTGCTTGCTATAGATTAATTTATAAATTATCAAACCATATATGATCAACATTATAATGATTGGAAGAATACAAGTTGCACTAAATAATATGATAGAGATTATTAACAGAGTATAATTATCTATTCGACCAATAGTACAAACATTCGGATAGTAATTATTAAACTTAACATAAACGGTGGGTATAACTGCTGATACAATAGCTGCCAACCATATGATTAAGATAATTTTGAGTACTGTCGTTAATTTTATTTTACGAAGACGAATAACTGCAACAGCTTGATATCGTTCAAAACTCATCACCAATAACGTTAAGCAAGCACCAGGTAATATTGTTAGTACGATAGCAGTATTAGCCGCACATAGGATGTAGGCGTTTTGATAAGTAGTAAAACCAGCTATAGTAGAATAATCCAAGATACCACTTATCATGACAGTTAAAGAAACCAACAGATCAGAAAAAGATAGATTCAAAATGAAATAGGTAAACGGTTGACGTAATGAAGAGTGAGTGCATATAATTAAACAAACGAGTATGTTTAAAATCAATCCAATTACACCAGGTATTGCTTTACTGTAGAAAGATGCTAATGCAATGTTCGTGGTAAAGTTGGAAAAGTTATTGTAAAGCATCATGAGTAGACTGAACGTTAAAGTTATTCCTCTGATAAAAAGTTACGAAGCTATCATAAGATTCGGTAAGACCAGTAAACTTGGCTTTTAAAATTAAAGGCAGGTAGGAATCTATCATAAATAAAAACATGGTTGAAAATAAATTTTCCGGTATATGTATAATGACATTAATAGCGGCTAATAAAATAAAACCGAGCACTAATTAAGGATATTCCTACTTAAGACTTGTTTACAAATCCTATTGTAGTCCGAAAGTAATAAATATTAAATAAATCTAGTTACAAAACAATAAAATTACGATTTAAATTAACCGAAGAGGTCCATATATAATGTCAGTAAAAGACCATTTGAAAATAAATTTCTCTAAAAATATATTTATGAGAGGACCATAAATTAATAAATTTTTTAGTATTTACATAACAGATTGTAATGTAACTTAGTATTGTGATTGTAGACTGTTAGCCATGTGTAGTATAATGTACAGTAGATATTTATCCTAAGAGATATTTGGTAGCTGTAACTATAGACTGTAGTGGTAGAGACTCTATGCTAGAGTACAGATGACTATATACAGTAAGCTGTTGAGTTACTAATATGGCTGTAGGTAAAAATAGAACTGTAAATCATATATTAGGATATGGTTAATTCATTGTACTTTGGCTGATGTGAATAATGTCTACGTAAGTACTGTAGTCGTATCCATATTGGATTAATGATGGTCCGCAGTAGAATAGTCTTACTAAGAATAATTTAACTATGTGTAAAATAAGGTAAAAGGTTGCCATGCGGATTGTAGCTGCGAATGCTACGGAAAGTATAAAAGCATGCAACTTTAGCTTATTCTGTTAGTTCGTTGTAGAAGTCTTTAGAAGTAGTATTCGGCTAGAGTAGAGTTGTGTAGTTAATCTTTGTATAAGATTGAATAAAGCCCTAATTTTTCTAAAATTTGGAATTTCGTGATTGGTATATATCACACAGATTTATTATCATCCGATAATGAAACTAGAAGAAGCCTATTTTTCTTTAGTAGAATAGTAACATTCCCTTTATTTAATGATGTTAAACTTTATCTCACTGTTAAAAAGAAATAATTTAATATTTCCAGTATTAATGAAGATAATTACACAAGGTTAAGTAAATAAGTTGCAAAAAATAATGAAAAGTTAATATAATACAGATCACAGTAATAAGCGTGACATTTTTGATAATTTTACATTCAGATGTTCAAGACTGCCCGTACCAAAGTTTATGCGATATCCGCTACTGTTAAATCGGCTTAGCTTTATAATTATATCTAAGTGTGGTAGTAATAAATAATATTGATACCCTGTATTAAGTTTCAGCTTCAGATATTTACAATACTCTATAAATTGCTAACTGAAATTGACCGTGTCAAAAGAAGTTGTTTCCATGTATTTTGGATAATTTGCTGCCATTTGGTTGAGTCTATTGGTTGGATCGTAATTCAAATTCCTGCAAATGGTTGGTGAAAGGGTTTTAAAAATCTATATATTGATGTTCATAAAGATTGATTTCGACTCAGATTACCTGTCACGAGAGAGAATAGAATGTTTTAAAGTTCTAAAATCTTTGAAATCTTTTGTTAACATTTTAAAATACTTTGGACAGTTTCTATTTGTTTCTTATTGTAGCTGACTGAACTGAAACAACATTTAGGAGACAGGCTAGTAGTCTAGTATAGTCAAAGTCAAGCTATGCTCATTAGGGTTACAGATTGCAAAACTAATTCATTTTCCAGTAAGAAAAAGTGAATCAAGTTAGATATTTGATTTCTAAGTGAGTTCAAAGGCCATATCGTGTCTTGCTCATGACTTATTTCGAGTTATATGCGCACTTTAATGTACAAGACAATAGGTTATACTAATTCAATCCAAGAATATGCAATACTAATGTCGTTTATTAGTATTAATATTTTTGTATATGCTCTGTATATAAGAGGAATATTGATTTATAGGCGGTATATAAGCGAGTAAATTTCACAATAAAAAGAGTTATCCTTTTATCATTTATAGTACAGGTAAGAAGACAATCCATATTGTTTCTTCCGTGAAACTTAAGGAAGAAGTTCATACGATTAATTGCTATGGAGAACTTATCTCGATAATATAAGTAGTTTGAGATAGGAGAAGATCCAGAAATATCTCTGATGTATCTTTTGAGACAAGAGCATATATATAACATATATATATATTATGTAATATACTTTATTGACAGTGTCATAATATTTAAAAAAATTGTGTACCATTACACAAATTGCAGTGCTATATCTTACAATATAAGTATAAGCTAATAATCTTAAAAATGGGCCAAAAATCAAAGTCATCATTTAAGCGATTGGTCTATCATCTACTTTTACTTTTGAGTTTGCCTTTAATCATATAAAGTTGATAATTAATATCACATTTACATTTAAGCATATGTGTTATTGATACCAGATTTTTATACTTTTACAGGTACAGGCTTTATCGGAATGCAACTTTTATGAAAGATTGAGGACTGGTAATGGCACGCTAACTAGTGCAAAACTTTCGAAGCTTACTGTTAGCTAAATTGTAAAAAAATGGATTAATAACTGGTGTTAAATGTGGAACGTATCTCTAAGAGCTAAAAGAAGATAAAAATTTCTTGTAAAAGTTAGGATGATGGTGTTGATTATTAACGATCATTGATGGAGATGATTGAGTAAATGCCATTTCATGAGCTAACTTATAAACTATTTCCCCTTATACAATTAAAATTGCTGCTATAGAAAGAATACATGTTATGCCAAATACTATCATACCGGTAATTAATAAATCATAATTACATAGTGGAAATAATAGCTAGTGAAGTCAATATCAACTATATCATTAAGAAAATTTTACAAAAGACGAATATCTATAACAGCTTGATAGTGTTCAATAACCATAAGCAGTAACGTCAAGCAAGTACCTTGCAATACTATTACTACAGTAACACTATTAACAGTACAAAAGATCTTGGCATTCTGATAGGATATGAAACCAGTAAAGGTTAGGTAATGTAATAATATATCGGTTACCCTCATTGCTGCTGAAACCAATAAATCAGAGAATGATAAGCTCAAAATTAAGTAATTGAATGGTTGGCATAATACAGAACGAATCGTTATAATTCAGCAACTGAAAATGTTTACGACAAATCCTTATAAGTCAAACGATAAGTTTGCATAGAAAATCGCATATTTATTACCAGTGCTACAGTTAAAATTCTACCAGAAACCATCTTGAGATTATCGAAATTTGTAGATGTTAAAATAATTTCCAGGCATAAATGTAATGAAATGAAAAGTGTAGAAATCAAGCTACAAAACTTTAACAAACTTTGATTCTACTTTCGTTGCACTCCGGTCGACGTAACGAAACTTTGACGCCAAATAAAATTTGGGGAAATAACCGAACAACAATTTATTATAAAAAAATGGAGAAAAGTATAAACCGAACAACCTTACAAATGCTTAACTTTAAGTATTAATAAGTGACAGTCTTAAAAACTGTCAACGACCAAACAACCTTTCAAAAAGAAGAACGTTTTAACTTACGACAATTCGACCCGAAGGCCTTTTAAATTCAACAAGTTCTTCAAATAAAATCTTCTTCTCTCTTTTGCCCCTAAATTTTCTAATTGCACTATCATTTATAGGCTTCGTAGAGCAGTCAGAGGTATTTAAAACTAAACATTTGCAAACCAATCGCTCTTAAGATCCGTTTTAGAAAACTACTTTGCACCATTTAAGAAAACAAAAATCATTCAAAGTTCAGACACAATTTACCCTACGATTCCTTTACAGAACACTATAAAACTAACACGCTAACTATAAAAATACATCAAACTTCACTTCTAACATAATTTCTATCATTAATACACTATAAAAGTCTAAAAATCAACCTTTGAACATCAAGATTTAGTTTTAAAAATAACAGTCTAACTTAACAATCAACACAACCTCTGCCAATTTCCATCTTATTTTCTATTTTCCTCACTAAATTCTCCTAATGTGACTTCAGGTCACGTCATAAAATTCCAAAGTTTCAAATTCATAACAAAAAGTTCAAATTTCAAAAATCAACTCTTATGATATTTTTCATAAACTAAAATCCAAAAATTAAAACAGGAAAATTATATCGGACATAAATCCGACCGGTTCCGGAATCCGAATCCGAAAAAAATCCGGATTTTATAAAGATTACAGTAATCGCTATTTCGCTAATCAAAAAATTTTATATGACTATCACGACTACTTTTCTGACATTAGTATCGCTGAGTATTGGCAGTTGATGTTTTAGCGTCAGATTGTATGGTAACTGTACGATTATAGACTACATTACAGTACTTTATCGTCATGTTATAAAATCTCCTTTCTCTAAGGATAGGATTTTGTTACTAAGTCAAATTCCTTTACAATTTGAATAGACGATCAAACACCCTTTCTTTAGATTAGGCAATTGCTCTAGGGCTACTTCTATAGTAATCTATATAATACCTTGTAAAATAATGAAGAAGAAAAGATGGCGACATGATGATTTGGCAGGGTAAAACTTAAAGACACTATCATTTTCTAGGTATTTCCTATAGTAAAATAATACTAGTTACATACTAAAAGCTACAAAGGACTCTACCTTTAGTCCTTTACTACATAAAATTATGGAATCAGAGTAATAATTAACATCGAAGCTACGCTAAGTATTCCAAACATAAAGATAGATATAAATTCGTGATAATTAAAATAAGGTTAATATTAAATTTTTTATTGCAAGAGCTTTGATACATAATACCGTGATTCTTATCACGCTAAGGTGAACATTAATTACCGATAATTCTCGTTTAGGACTTTATTACGAATGCTAATTTACGTAAGAGGTATAAATATTAAATGGATCTTATTATAAAAGCTATAAAAAAAGATTTGAAATAATCGAAAAAGTTTAATAAATTGAACTTTATAATGTACATTTATTTGACAATAGTAATGGATTGCATTAAATACTGCTAACGAACTTGTCTAGCGTTAAGAAACTCCAAATTCGTACTGCCTTAGAATATAATTTACATAGAGAATGCCAAATCAAATCTAGAATAAGTTAGTCAGAATGTGTCATAACACCAATGATCTGATGTTATTCGAATAATGATGATTGAATTAAATGACATCATGTACAGTATATGATACGTATTTTGAACAGCGATTATAGAAGTACGAATCATTTTACTTTGCATGTATTATTAATACGGAAGCTAATTGCAAACCTAGCTCATCAGATAATAGGCCATTATGACGGCGTAGGAAAGTAGTTTATAGTGAGGCCATAGTACTGATAAATAAGATAGTGACGCTAGACCTGAGTGGACTAGTGGTATTAAGATCACCTTATAGTTTTAAGGTTCTTTTGTAGAGCTGGTGGATGATACTAGAGATGTTAGCTGTAACCTTAAGTGAGACTACAGGGCACTTTGGTAAGCAGCATTAGCATGTCTCATTAATCATACCTAGTCAGGAGCCTTACACTTGAAGGAATCATATTAAATATTAAGTAGCATAAGGAATACTATATGATAGGTTAAGTTAAGTTTTTACTTGAATTGACTAAGAAGAATTTAACAAAATGTTTGTCAACAGGCCTTATGGAAATGGATAAGGGTTGACTCTCTTAGAGAGGAGCAGCGTCAATTGCTGTCAAGCTAGCTGTGCGTATTTAGGTAATTTGGAGTTTTATTACTGTTATATTAATTAAACAGTAAAATTTAAGTAATAAACTATTTTTATGCGCTACACTCTGATGCTAATTAGGCATTTTGTAAAATCACGGATTTTTTAATAAACACGGTAACACTGCTACTTACTTGGTAGTAAATAATAGTAATAGACCGTATGGCCGCAGTATTTAATACTATGAAGTGATTTTTTCGTTATTAATTTTCCAATATATTTTAAATGGGTTGCACAGCTTCTATTTCCTAATTATTTATACATGCTATCTATCAGCTCACCAAAAAATAATTATCACTGACATTCATGGAATAAAGGTTGGTGGTAGGTCAATTTTTAAGGATTCACAATAAATCGGTCTAACTGGATTTAAAATCCGAATTAAGCTTTATTACAATTAAAACTAACCGTATCTGTATTTACAACAAACTGTGAACAAGGAGAATTCTCGATCCACTCGTTGCATACGCTTATAAATACTAGCGTATGACCTATTTAGTAATAGTAGTAACATTATCACGCTTCCACGTGCCAAGGATGGGCATTGAATTGGCATATTTTGCCGGGGCATGAACAACTAATCGCATTAAATTACGAAAGTATTATAGCCTACGGTAGTGCATATTAGTAATTCTATACTTAATTAAGAACTTAACTCAAGTACTAAAGTCACGGCACTACAAGGTAATAATAAAGTGCACTTTTAAATCAAAATTATCATAGACTAATATTTTAAAATTTTTAAGCTTAGATCATATTCATTGCCACATAATTCTAGACCAGCGCCAGATCAATATTAGTTGCTATTATCAATACCTTGTTGTTAACATAGGAGTCCTCCTGTTGTTATAGTTGCATCGCAATAAATGTTATCATAAATATAAACGGTGAACTATTGCTAGGACTATAGATTTTAGTTCAGTCGAGTGAGATTCCGGAACTAGTGGTTAGAGAATTGTAATTGTTCTTGAGAAGTAGAAGAACGGTAAATAAAGGTAATTACATAGATTTGGATGCGTTCACTGTTTGAAAAATTGTGAGAAGAATAGCCATAGTACCTACTGTACGCTAATTTTCTAGTAATTGACCCTCTTATAACTATGAAATTAACAATCTAACGAATATTCGTTTCAGAAGTGTTTGTGCGGCCTTGTAAAATAGAAACTTGATTTGTTCTATCGTATTCTTTTACGAAGTTTGTAGTTTGTTATGCCGAAGGTACCTTTGCAACATACGCTCTTTTAAAATATATGCTAAGGCATTTATATATCGGTACGGCTAAATTTTACCATGTGCCAATGGAGCTGGTTAATACATCATTACTTTTGTATTTATAATCATCATATCGTTCTTTAATTTTTTATTGATTGACCTGGTATCGATCTCTTCGCAAGATATAATTTCTGGAATAATTTTAGTCATAGAGCTCTTTTTCTGCTGCCAAATTCTTATTTTATCCTATAAGGAAAACTCTTTGAGTTGTGGCTTTATTCGATATACATTTATGAACTCGGAATTTCATGGGAATAGTATTGCTCATACCGGTATGTGTTCGACTACGGTGATTTTACTTAAGCATTGAATACAAGGTTTTTCGAAATTCATAGGAAGCTAAGTTGTATAAGAGAGGGTTAATTACTGGACTTATAACGAAAAATAGGCTGCTGATTAAATCGAATTTTTCTGTCTCGGCATAAAACAAACGCTTAAAATTTGGATTCGCATAACTACCGATTAAATAAAAGCCATTCAGTGATAGATAAGGAATCGCTGTTGCTGCTGAGAGAATCGAAATACCCAGTACAGGAAGAATATTATGACGTAAAGTTTTTTGCCTTTTTATAGTGATCGAGTTAATTTCTAATTTCTTGCTATTATAGGTTTTCAGTAGTTTGTTAATTATGACGAAATAAATGATAAGCATGGTTACCGTTGGAAGTATACAAAGTAAAGAAAGTAAAATAAAACAAACGATAACAAGTGTCAGGTTATCAATAGCAAGCATCGTACAATCATAAGTTTTCAATTTAACGTCTGTGTAAATTGTAGGTATAATAGCTCCTGTTGCGGATAAGATCCAAATGATAAGAATAAGCTTGCGTGTAGATGATAATTTTAATTTTTGGATGTGCATACCAGCGATCGCGTGATAACGTTCTATACTAATAAACATTAACGTTAAAGCAGCAGCACTCGTCGACGTGAAGCTTGAGAAGTTATCAAATCTACAAATAACGACGGCACAGTTTGATAAGGGAAATTGATTGTCCAGGACATTAATGAATAAGTTAAAGATTACAGAGAAAGATATCGTTAAATCAGATATTGACAAACTAACAAGTAAATGATTAAAGGGTTGACGTAAATTTTGATGAGTTCCGATGATAAAGCAAACTAATAAGTTCATAATAATACCTATGATACCGACAGTAAGTTTAGATACGGCAATGGCTACTTTTGTTTTGCTAGTTATATTCGAAAGTATAGAATCGCTAGTATTCATACTGTTTAATGAACAGTTGCAAGCAAAGATGGCTAAAAATGTGGGCTAAAGGCTACCTAACAGAATTTCAATGAATGTGTACTAAGATATCTATCTAACCGTAAAGCAATTCTACTCACTCCCAGTATCTATCAAATAAAACTAGCTTCATATGTGTACACCTGTTCTCTTTCCTAAATAAAATTCTTAACATAATTGGATTCTATTAATGAATTCAATTATACGGCAGAAAAATATAATAAATAAATCAAGAAATTTTAGTATTTAGATATGGAATTTTTTTTAGTTTTATATTTTGCAAAATGACCCATTATCTATAAACTAAACGACGTGACTGCAGCAATTCTTTCTCCACTTGGTAATTTTCAATTAGATTCGAATATATTCAAATCAATCAAAAATTAAATTATCACGCCTTATTTCATAGTTTGAATAGCTGCAAAGAGTAAAGTCTATTGAATACTTAATTATTAAAGGATACATTTATGGCATTGGATACAAATACGCCTAAAATATTTCGTTCATAACATAACAAAGGCGCGATAAAGTTCAGGATAGTGATCAAATTTGATCTGTAATAAGCAAACAGAAATTTCGCAATATAAAAATAGCAGTGTCTTATTACTATTTTCCTCTTTTTTTAACAAATTTGATAGCTTTTATCTTTTGATTTAGTAACTAAATCATCGAAAGATTTTAATACACAACATTAGTACCCTATACTACTTCAGAGATACGCCTGGTAGGAGAGTTGCAATCATGCAAAATCTCGACATCGTTGCAAATAGAGAAGTACCGAATTAATAATAATTTTAAATGAGATCTGAGGTGAAAGTTCAAATTTGATCATTCTAAGGATAAAAAAGTTCTGAAAACTGGAATACATTTATTGGTATTCTTTCTAAAGAGACTAAAATAGATGTAATTCTGACAGTCCAATACATAATTAATGATTACTAAATTTATAATTTTATATTGCTAAAAAACTTTGATGTCTCTTGAAATGAATTAAATTTGGATTAAATGACGTAAAAATATCAATATCTTCTTGCTAATTAAAAAGTATTAATAAGTTGCAATCAGATGGTGTTTGTTTTACTAAAATCAGTATAGAATACCGTTAAAATCACTCTTGAAGCCCATAAATTGCTTCCAATGACATTCAAGCACAGGTACCAAACTTTACGAAGATCCAAACGATAACTCTCTTTATTGTAAAATAACTTGCTTTTATGACTTCTATACATTTACGCGCAGCTACTGCATATTTTCGCAGGTATGTAAATTAATACTAGTAAATAATGTTAGCTGCGTTATTCTTAGTTTTAAATTAGTATACGTGTAAATTTATGTTATGGTTTTAAATACGTTATAGTGTACATTTAATACGAGATTAAGGGTGATCAGAACAGATTTGACCTTTGAGCTCTCTCATTAAAATCCGAGCCAGGGAATCGACATTTAGAAGTTAGAACCGAGATAAATGCATTTGCATTACTGTCACTATTATCGGATTTATATTCAATTGAAAAAGTAAACTGACAAATCAATTACGACCATTGCATAATACGCTGGTTGCCGTCCTTCAGGTAGAGAATCCTTACCAAAGGTTGATGGTCTGCATGTACTCCGATAGCTTGACCTTATAAATAAGCTCTGAAAGTTTAAAAAGTCCATACAAAGGCTAAGCATTCTTTTTTGGCCTAGAAATAATTCTTTCGCTTTTTGTTAGCTTCTTACTGGCGTAAGTTATCAGAAAGTCAAGATTCTTTGTGTTGTGAATGTTGTTACTGGAGTAATAGAATTACTTGGTGCATATTTGTCATTACTGGTTGAGTGTTGAACGCTATCAAGCTGTTACGGCTGTTTGTCTTCGTAAAATTGAACTTCTAATAGTACGTAAAATTATCTTAACTATGTAGTTAATAGCGACTTCATCTACTATTATTCCTACTATTAATGCTAAATTGGATCCCTACTGTCTAAACAATTGCGCTGGTAGAATAAGTAATTATATTTTATTAATAATCTGCATCATAGGATTTGGAATAACATGTATTATTCCTATTTCTATTATGTTAACCGTGTATTACATGGTAGCTTACAAGATAACTCATTAAGTGATTGTTACTCAATCGGCTCCATCAGTGATCGTCAATATATAATAGAGCAAAAATTATGAGGCAGCCGATTCTTCAAGTTTTATTAATTTTAATACTTACTGTTGCGTCTAGTATTCCGCATATATTGATAAATTACAGCACTTTAATTAATCAATACAATCATCCTTACCTTCGAAAATCATTTACAAGAAACTGCAATGGTCTATTGGCTCTTACGACTATATTGTACATTTTAACGCCAATTAATAATCCACTCTTAAATAATTTAGCTAGAAGAAAGTTTCGAAAAGTTTTGTACTCGTTGGTGTGCTGTTACCAGTGCTCAATCTTTCATAAAAGTAGTAATCCGGTAAAGTCGGCATCCTCCATCTATATACGGCTCAATTGCATTATTAGAGCTTTTCGCGCCTTTCATTCGACGGCGAATTAATTCGTAATAGTTTGTATTTTATATTACAATTCTAATACCAAAATATTTACTACATGCCTAGCAAGAAGAAACATTAAGAATACCATATGACATTATCTAGACTATTTTAAGGTGTTCATTATTCACTAATCAATAACTACTTAGCTAGTAACAAAGTATTGTAATACGGCCCTTTTACATAAACTGTAAGAGTCTTCAAATTATAAATTAAGGTCGAATATTACTTATACGCTAATGAATAACTTTTCTCAATCGGATTGACAGTAATGTTTTTCTTATAGATTCGTACTGAATGATTTTAACGGTTTCTGATCAGTCCCGGCACGATACTTTGTAACTCTTCAAATTTGAGCCGGTCTGACTATACTTTTCAATTTAAGTATTACCCTTGATTTTTAAAAGTGTGCTAATTGTGATAGAAAATGCTATCTATATTATGAAAGATCTTTGCCAAGCGTATATATATGATAAATAAATATCTTCAAAATAACAAAAACAGAGCTAAGGTTTCTCGTAAACTTTTATACGTAAATTGGATTTGTCTTACTACTACTAAGGATTATCTAAATTATTATAGCTAAATCAATGATTCATATACAATCACTTAGAGTGATTTCTTTAGTGATATAATCCTATCTTACCTATTAAGTCGCAAGATTAGATCTAAATTTATTATTGCGATCTATTCATTTTTCTCTCTTCTAATTAAAACGTCACAATATAAATCTCTTCGTACCCACATACTTAGCGTAAACTAATTATGTCTCAGAATCTTGATACGAACATCACACTAGAATTGCATCTGCAAATAGATACATTACCTTGCAATTTAACATAGAAGCTGAACTATTCTCCTACAATCTTACAATCTTAATCTTAACTATATTTGGCAGTATATCGCTCAGAATTAGGTAAATAGAGGTATTGTAAAGGTGTTAGATCACCGTGAAGTATAAATTTATATGTTGTAGTAATTGTTATATATAGATAGTTTATCACTAGGGTTACGGACAAAATATATGTACTCTATTGTTTGTAAGTAAAATGTACACATACTGTTCTGCTCATGGTAGAAAAAAACTACAACCTTTCCTTTTTCCTATCTTTAGGTTATATTGCCGATGCATAATTTTAGAGATAAATCAATACCTATTTTGATGATATTAGAATATATGCTTATCGTAACATAGGTCTTAATTAGCGTTGTAACAATAGTATTAAATGGTACAAGTTTTTCAAATGATCTTCTAAGTAAAATTTTCAAGGTATTGATACATTTAGTGACACTTATTGTTTAACTACACTTTACTGTTGTACAGTTCACCTAAAAATCTAGGTCTATTTTCAAGTAGATCTATCTTTTCATTTAATAGTCAATCAACCTATCGCATATTATTGTAAAGTTCAGGATATAAGCTAAGATGATGTTACGGTGTTACTTTGCCGTTAGGATAATTTAATAGTACAATAATAGCTAATATTTAAAATATTCATATTTGTAGTGCTAGATAAGATAAGTAATGCCTTAACGTGGATATTATTTGCGATAATTTATTACATATTCAATATTGATCATTGCTATGTGTAGATATTAATAAGATAATTCAAATTCTAGCTAATGATATTTGAACTAGACAACATCCATACTCAGATTAAGATTAAATATGAGTATATAAATAGTGAATTTTGCTGTAATAAGTAGATTGTCAGATAGTCAGATAGTCCTTGGTAGTTGGACGAACCTAACTTCTGTAATAAAGTGAAATTTGCAAGAAACTGTAGTTCTTGATTTATTATTTTGAAGATCGTTTTATCACAGAGTAATAGGTTTTAAATATTTTAAGATAAAAAGCTATGTAAAAAATATCTCAGTTTGAGATGTCTCTCCTAGTAAGATATAACAATATTGTTGTTGTTTATAAATTAGACGGTTCCGAGATAAACGGGAATATTTGAGTTGAGTTTAGTTGTGAAAAGTCGTAAATGTGTCTATGTTATTAAAGTTCCTGTCTTTACGTTACTTTGCTCTATGTGTTTAGAGTTTAGTAAAAGAGCGTTCAAGTCAGTAGAAAATTATAGATATTTACAATACGTTTCCATGTCGCAGAGTTTAAATTGTGACAGATGAACGAAAGTTTTAAGCGCTAATATGCAGCTCTCAAAAAATAAGAAGGCAAACGAAATTAGAACATCAAACCATTACACCGCCGCTAGGATTTTACGTGTATAGGTTGAGTATAATACTATAAATTGAATGAATTTCGTAACTATTCGTCTTTTCATTCCATAAGAATGGTACAATTAACTTCCATATTGCTTACCTCAAGTAATTTTTCCGGCGTTCTTTTAGAATAAATTTTACAAACATACAATAAAAAATAACTTGACACTTTTTCGGACTCAGCAAAGCAGATGTTCAATCCGATTTAATCAGTTACTGAATAAATTTCCGAGTGAATGTTATTAACTTCATTGATTTTACGATTGCCTTTCATATTTTTTTGACCTTATTTATTTTAAACTGCATTTTAAATGCATTGTATCTCAATCCATTTCATTTGTTTACATCTTTGTTAGGATTTTGACAACAAGATCTATTTAACATCCATCACTTTCTACTTATAATAGTAATTGTAAGCAAGCCCTAAGCAAAATATTGGCAATCGGCATTCGTCTTAAATCCAACTAGAGCTACAGTATTATTTATATATCGGAGTGGATGAACTAAAATTTTATTTTCAATCGTAATTTATTTATCTTTATAAATTCCTTTCTATCTTTAAGTTTGAAACATTTAGCGTGAATACGTTAATTATTACTACTTTAGTTTTGTAATTTTATGTCTAAAATTATTTCAACTCCTGCGAACTTCTATAATCTTAGCATGATTTCCAACAAAACCTCTAACTATAGCGCTGATAGTGTCAATGTGACACTCTACGCTTATTTATCCCTTGGCTTGGTAGGATTTATCTTAAACATGTTCGTTTGCTTAGTTATAATCACTCACTCGGTGTTACGACAATCATTCAATTATTTGATTTTAAATTTATCACTTTCTGATCTTTTGGTTTCATTAGCAACTGTGCTAAATGGTATCTTAGACTATTTTACCGTTACTGGTTTTACATCCTATCAGAATACCAGCGTCCCCTGCACTATTAACATAGCTATCGCAGTCATATCGCTGCCGGGCGCTTGCTTGACATTACTAGTTATGAGTATTGAACGTTATCAAGCTGTTACGGTTGTTCGTCTTCGTAAAATTAAACAGCCAATAGTACGTAAAATCATCGTAATTATATGGTTGATAGCAGCCATATCGGCGATTATTCCTACTATTCATGCTAAATTGGATCCTCACTATCCATACGATTGCACTATTGGTCGAATAAGCAATTATGCTTTGTTAATAATTTGCATCATATTATTTAGTGCAACATGTATTCTTCCAATCGCTGTAATGCTAATCGTATATGGAATGGTGGCTTATAAGTTTACTCAAAAAATGGCCGCCATCGAATCGTCTCCATCACCGATCGTTAATAGAGAAAGAAGTACGCGGCGTACTATTCTTCCTGTTTTATTAATTTCAATATTTACTTCTACATCTAGTATTCCTTATGTATTATTAAATTACTACACTTTAATTAATCTGTACTATAATCCCCTTTTTAGGAGACCATTTATTGTAAATAATTATCATCTTTGGATTCTTACAGCTACATTATATGTCTTAACACCACTTATTAATCCACTTTTATATAATTTAGCTAGTAGTAAGTTCCGAAAAGTTTTATATTCATTGGTATGCTGTTGTCAATGTTCAATCTTTCGTAAAATACTATTACGATAAAGCTTCAGTAGCTCTGCAAAGTATGCAAATTAAAGGCCTCAAATACTCATGTTGTGTTATCGTGAAAGTAGAATTAATCATTCTCTTCATAGTTAGTGTCTAAATTATTTCGAAAGCTAACAAAATTTCAAAAACTTTAGATTAATTAAGTATTATTTCTTTTGATAAGGGGCGATCTGAGTCGCAATTAATCATAATCAACATCAATAGAAACTATTAAAACTTACTCGCCGACTACAGCATTAATAAGAAATTTAATTACGATCCAGCCGATAGGCTTAATCGAAAGATAGCAAATCGTCCGAAATGTATGAACACGATTTTTCTTGGCACAATTAATTTTAGTTAATAACATATAGAATATTATAAACATTTAATAATAAAAATCTATACATAGTATCAGTATTATTACTTTTGTCATATTTAGACTTAATTGTAACCGTCAGATCAACATTAGTAGTTGTTGTTGTTACTAGTTATTATCGAAATCTTATAGTTAGCATAGAAGCCCTTCTGCTATTATACTTGCATCGCACAGTCGGTATTAAAGACATTAAATTAATCGATGAAGAATGAAGTGACCTATTTTAAGTTAAACAAATACAGAATTACTAGGCATGGAATGGATTCCATATCGTAGCCAGATCAACAACGGTAGCTAATTATAATTTTAAAATATTGAGTTTTAGGCTTTTAGAGCTGGAATATGATTTTACAAAATTATATTTTTGGATTTCAGATTAGAGTCAGATTGAGCAAGCTGGGCTGGCTTCGGATTTCGTAGTGAACAAGAAGGAATCTACAAAACTTTGGCTGATAGCTATTATCAATATCTTATTGCAATCCTCCTATCGTCATATTTTTGCACTGCAATTTCGGCATTGAAGACATATTTTAAATCGATTGATAATAAAAGCAGCCTATCTTAAGTTTGATAAAGCCAGAATACTTAGCATGGAAATAACACTTTCACGAACATTCGTATCAGAAGTAGTTTCAAGGCGTTGTGAACAGAAACTTAATTACTCTGTAGCATTTTTATGAAGGTGGTAGTTGCTTGTTACGCCAAAGGGTGCCCTCATAATATGTAATCTTTTGAAATAGATTTTTAGACATCCTATTAATTGGTACCACTAAATTCTTCCATGTGCTAATGGAGCTGGTTAATACATTATATCTTCTATATTCATAATTATCTTATCGTCCATTAATTGTTCACTTATCGACTTGGTATAGAATCTCTTTCGCAAGATAAAGTTACTGCTATAAATTTAGCATTAAAGTTCTTCTTTTCTACTGCCAATTTTTTAGTTTAGCATGTTGTGAAAACTGTTTGAATTGGCACTTTATTCGATATAAATTTATAAACTCCGAATTTCATGGAAATAGTATTACTGATATTGGTATGTATCTGACTATAGTAATTACACCTAAGCATTGAAGATAAGGTTTTTCGAAATTCACTGCTAGCAAAGTTATATAAGAGAGGGTTAATTACTGGACTCATGATGAAAAGTAGGCAGCTGATTGAATTAAATGTTCCTATTTGTGCAAAAAACAAACCCTTAAGATTAGGACTCACATGATTACCGATTAAATAAAAGTCATTTAATGAAAAGAAAGGAATTGCTGATACTGCTGAGAATATCGCAATACTCACTACAGGAAGGATATAACGTCGTAAAGTTGTTTGTCTTCCTTGGGCGATCGAGTTAATTTTTAATTTCTTACTATTAAAGGTTTTCAGAAGTTTATAGATAATGACGAAATAAATGGTAAACATGGCTATCGCTGGAAGTAAGGAAAGTAAAATTGAACAAATGATAACAAGTAGTAGGCTATCAATAACGGCTATCGTACAATCAAAATGAGTTTTCAGCATAATGTCTGAGAAAACTGTCGAGATTACAGCTCCTACTGCCGATAAAATCCAGATAATAAGAATAAGCTTACGTATAGATGATAACTTTAATTCTTGGATGTGCATACTAGCGATCGCTTGATAAGGTTTCACACTAATAAATATTAATGTTAAAGCAGCAGCACTTATCGATATAAAACCAGAGAAACAGTTAAACTTACAGATAACGATAGCACTAATTGAAGAAAGCAATTGGTTGTCCAAGATATCAATGAATAAATTAAAAATTATAGAGCAAGATATCATTAAATCAGAAATCGATAAACTAATAAGTTCATAATAATACCTACGATTCCGATGGGAAGTTTAGATATAGCAATGGCTACTTGGGGTTTACTAGTTATATTCGAAAATGAAAAACTGCTAGTATTCATTTTGTTAAATGAACGGTTGTAGTTCAAGATTGCTAAAAATGAGGGCTAAATGCTATCTAATAGAATTTTAATAAGTAGTTACAGTGATATCTGTCTGATCAAAAGATAATTTTATTTACTATCAGCAAGCATTAAATAAAATTAAGGTTGTATGTACACCTGTTTTCCTTTATAAATATAATTGTTAATATAATTGGAGTTTGTTAATATATAATGGATTCAATTATACTACAACAAACATAATAATCAAATAAAAAATTTTGAGTATTTATTTACCGAAATTTTTTCTTTTAAATGGCAGTCATTGATCCCTCAGAAATGTAGCCATAGCAATCCTTTCTCAACTTAAAAATTTTGTAGTTAGGTTCAAATACTTTTAAATCAATTAAAATACTAGGATGCATTATTACATAGTTGTAACTGCTATGAAGGTCGATATCTATTGAAAATCTAATTATTGAAAGAGGCATTTATTGAATTGCATTCAAATATAACTGAAATATTTTTGTACATAATTACTTAAAAAGGCCTGATAAAATGTGTATGTCTAATAATCAAATTTAATTCTGTTGAAATAAATAGAAATTGAACATATTTCGCGTTGTAAAAATAGCAGTATAACATTGCCACTATCTGTTGCAACCTGTAATGGTTCGTTATTAGACATCCAGCTGGGGCACCCCATCTACGGTTCCTCGTTTATTAATCATTACTAACTCGATTGTAGTTCAATCTAGGAATATTCTTTTATCAAAATTTTAGACCTGTATACTGAAAAACTACGCGCAACAATATGTCTTCCTCGAGGCAGATGATCCTAAGCCTGCTTAGTCAATCTTTATCGTAAATTAATGCTATATTTAAATGATATCCTAGTACCTCTCATTTGTGATCTAGTGCAGTACTTTAATTACCAATCCAAAATATTTCAATGCTTAGTATGTAGATTTTATACTATTTCTTACTGCAGAGACTACTTAAGCCTCCTCCGTATCCAAAGATGATGCTGTACTAAACTAACAACTAAGTTCAAGCTCCTCACTCTTCCCCTACTGTCAGCCACTCTCAAAGGTGAGCATTATTTGAGTTAAATATTAAGATTTAGTATCTTCTGCTTAACGATTGCCTTGAAGCTTGAAGCTTTTGATGGGTCGTAGCTGATAGCGCAGTAATACACTGTCACGTTCTGTAATAGTTACATAATTAGTATGTTACCTTCTTTCTATATATGGTTAAATATCACGATGTTATCACGTCAGGCGTATATAGATGTAGTTATGGTACTATATTAAGATTATCTATATATGTATTCTCATGTTGCCATACTTGGCATGATAGTCTATTTGTAATGACTAAACTAGGGAAACCTTTCTGTTAGTGATGATCTTGTGATCTACGTCAGTAGATCAAAGGTCACAATAAAGAAAGTATATAAACTCTTCATTTTAACAATAAAGTTAGTTCTTCAACTTAATTACTGGGTCTCCTTACTGAGTGCAGATCTAGTACTTGTTACAAAATTTGGAAGTTGTAACATACACAAACAGATACTCAAAAGCAAATGATTTAAATTAATCGGATGTTCTCATGGCGACACCGACAGACGTGCATAAAGTAGACAGTCAAATTTAATATATGGTAAGGACGCTGAGATTATATAGCACCATGCTATGTACAATGGTGTGGACACTACACTCTCGTTTACGCACTGATTAGTCACGGTATCTAAGTCTTTAAGGTTAAATTGCACAGATAGCTTTGAGCTATTTAAACATTATGAAA
>NW_002060952.1:1144316-1178117 GCF_000150275.1 Trichoplax adhaerens | reverse complement strand
ATTCTCATTGTATAAAGAAATAATACTTCACAAATTACCATATAGTTTCTTTATTTACGCATTGTCTAATAACCATTTAACTCTTTCCGAAGATTCTTTAAGTAATGCTTACGAGAACTCAATACACACCATAAGACTGAATGATTTAATACTATGAGGTGATATTCCCGACTTTAATTTCACAATATGATTTAACAGAACCACATGGCTACTATTAACTAACCATGTACAGTTTACACCTATCTACTATATTATAATTATCTATCAATCTATGAAATAAAAATTTATCACTTACATTCATGAAATAACGATAACAACATAAAGAAACTTTAAATCAAAATTACCGTACACTAATATATCTATTTAATTTAGAATAAGATCATATTCTTTGCTACAAGGGTTGCAGATCGCCGCCAAATCAACGTTATTGATATCTTATTGTTAATCTACAAGTCCTTTCGTTATTATACTCACATCGCAAAATCGCTATTAACGACATTTTAAATTAATCGATGATAAGTGAAAGTAACCTATTTTAAGTTAAACAAAACCAGAGCACTTAGGTAAGAAACTTGTAATTCTAGATCAAAATTACCATTCGTTAATATATCTACTTAATTTAAAATTAGACCATATTTTTTTTCACAAGGATTCCTAATTGCCGGAAGATCAGCATGAATAGCTATTACCTTTATGCTATCGTTAGCGTAGACGTTCTTCTATCGTTATACTATACCTGCACTTGAATACCGGCATTAAAGACATTTTCAATCAATTGATGATGAAAGCAGTCTATTTTAAGTTCGTGAAAGTCAAAATACTCAGCCATGAAATCAGCACTCACTTGAATACACATACCAGAAATAGTTGTATTACTTCGTGAAATAGAAACTTGATTACTCTAGCATATTCTATGGGGGTTGACGTTGTTTTTTACCGAAATCGCCTTTGTAATATGCATTCTTTTGAAATAAATGTTTACGTATTCTATTTATTAGTACTGCCAAATTCTTCCTTGTGTTAATGGAGCCGGTTAACACATTACCACTTCTATATTCATAATCATGTTATCGTCCATCAATTCTTCATTCACTCATTCGGTGTCGATCTCTTTCGTAATATATGGTTATTGAAATAATTTCAGTGATAAGTTCTTCTTTCCTAATGCTAACTTTTTAGTTTACTCTGTTATAAAGAAATGGTTGCAATTTTGGCTTTGCTCGATGCACTACAGATTTATGAACTCCAGATTTCAGGGAAATAGTATTACGTTATGATATTGGTACGTATCCGATCAGGGTAATTACATCTAAGCATTGAAAATAAGGATTTTCGATATTCGCGGCTAGCAAAGTTGAACAAAAGAGGGTTGATTACTGGACATATAATGAAAAACAAGCTGCTGATTGAATATAAAGTTCCTGTTTGTGCATAAAACAAACGCATAAAATTAGGATTCATATGATTGCCGATTAAATATAAACCAGTTAATAAAAGGTAAGGAATTGTTGAAGCTGCTGAGAATATCGAAATACCCACTATAGGAAGGATATTATGACGTAAAATTTTTTGCCTTCTTTCAGTGATCGAGTTAATTTCTAATTTCTTACTATCATCGGTTTTCAGAAGTTTATAGATAATGATAAAATAGAGGGCAAACATGGCTATCGTTGGAAGTAAGCAAAGTAAGGAAAGCAAAATTGAACAAATAATAAGTGCCGGAATATTAATGACGGCTATCGTACAATCATAATAAGTTCTCAATATAATGCCTGCGTAAATCGTTGGTATAACAGCTCCTGCTGCAGATAGCATCCAAATAATAAGAATAAGCTTGCGTGTAGATGATAATTTTAATTTTTGGACGTGCATACTAGCGATCGCTTGATAACGTTCTATACTAATAACCATTAAAGTTAAAGCAGTAGCACATGTCGATGTAAAACCGGAGAAATAGCTAAACTTACAGATAACCATGGTACTGATTATAGAGAGAAATGAATTACCCAAGATATCGACGAATAAATTAAAGGTTATCGAGAAAGATATCACTAAATCAGATATTGACAAACTAACAAGTAAATAATTAAAGGGTCGATGTAAATTTCGATGAGTTCCGAAGATCAAACAAACTAATAAGTTCATAATAATACCTACGATTCCGATAGAAAATTGAGATATGTCCATAAGTACTTGTTTTTTATTAGTTATATTCGAAAATGTAGAATTACTAGTATTCATTTTGTTTAATGAACACTTGTAGATAAATATTGCTAAAAATGGGGGCTAAAGGATGTCTAACAGAATTTTAATAAACGCGTACTGTGACATACGTCTAATCGTAAAACAATTTTACTTACTATCAATATGCCTCAAGTAAATCTAGGTTCATATATACACCTGTTCTCCTTCCTAAATAAAATTTTTAATGAAATTAGAATTTACTAATGGATTCAATTATACTATAATCAAATGCAATAATTAGATCAGAATTTTTTAGTTTTTATGTACAGAAAATTTTATGTTTTACACTACAGTCATTGACCCTTCAATAAAATAAGTATGATAATTTTTTCTCAACATAGTGATTTTGCATTTAGATTCAAATACTTTCAAATAAATTAAAAATTTATCAAGCAGCTTTTCAAAGTTTTAATTACTTAAAAAGGTAATATTTATTGAATACCTAATCATAATTGCTGAAAGATGCCTGAAATGAATTGGATTCAAGTGCAACTGAAATATTTTCATTTGTAAATATAAAAAAATAAGCGATAAATGCTGGATAGTAATCAATTTCATTCTATGGTATGTAAATAGAAGTTGAACATATTACTCTTTGCAAAATGATAGTATTACGTTAATATTATCTTCTTAGCAAATGGCTAGTTTCTTCTATGTTAACGTAATTCATTTACCTGAAAATCATTACGAACTTGTTTGCATCAACGTGAAATGAATCGCATCACTTTAATCGTCGAAGCTAAAAGGAATATTCAAGTACTATTTGTAGTATTCAATTAAAGTTAAGCAAAATGAAATGTTTAACGACAGATACGTGTAAGTTTTATCTTTCAGTTTAGTAACTGAAACGTTGCAAGATTTTAATACTCAATGTTATTACTCTAAACTACTTCGGAGATTGGTTTAGTAGGAAAATTTTTGCTACGGTAAAATCTCTGCTTCGTTTTGAACGAGCAAATAATGAATTAATGACGACTTTAAATAAGTGTTACAGTGCTATACACTGTATTGTCGAGATTAGAGTAGAAATATCTATATTAAGATAATTTTGTTAGCTTACCCTTAATTAGTGAGTTTCCAATTTGGATGTATGGTGTTTAAATATAGTACTAGCTTTTATTGTAATTGTAACTTACTTATGGTAGATTGCAGATTATCATGGAAATGCTCCGTGACAGGACATACTGTAATCTGACTATTTTGTATTGGTCTTTAGATGTCTATGTTCGTAAATACTGTTGTCTTCATTAGGCAGCAGTAGGTAAAATTAGCTATTGATTCATTAGAAGGTTTCAACATTAATATTACTGAAATCAATTAAAATATTATTACGCATTATTTCATAGTTTTATTTGCTACAAAAGGCAAAGTCTATTAAGTAGTTTATTATTGAAGATCACATTTATGGAATTAGATTCGAATACCACTGAAACATCACCGTTCAAAACTATCGCAAAGGCACGATAAAATTTGGGATAGTGATTAATTTCATTCTGTAGTAAATAAATAGAATTTAGCATACTCCGCTCAGTGAAAATGATAGTGTCGGGATGTAGTAATAAATAATAAAAAACAGACTCTAGATCTGGCTATATTCATTCTATTAGTTATGAAATAGAAGTTACTAACGATTAACTGAACAACAACTAAATTAATAGTGATATATTACCAGCGAGTAACAAGATCCCATCTAAACAACAACTCTTCGTAAAAATCTCTCCCATACTTAGCTTGCACAGCCAAAAATATTGTTTCTCTTACGTACTCATATTTAGTTTGATTAGTTAAATATAGGTAATTACATTAAAAAAGGAGCCATATCTAAATCTTGACAATCAAGACTAACCTTAGTTATTGCATCAACAGTAAACACCATTACATTAATATAACAGATAGTATTACGTTATTATTATCTTCGTACTAAATGGCTAGTTTCTGCCATTTGAACGTAATTTATCCACATGAAAATCATTACGGATTAGCTAGCACGAACATGAAATGATTCATGTTACTTCAATCGTCGAAGCTAAAAGGAATATTTAAACACTCTTTACAGTTTTTAAATTAAAGTTTAGCAAAAATGATATGCTTTAGCGACAGGTGCGTATAGGTTTTATTTTTTGATTTAGTAGCTGAATCTTTGCAAGATTTTAATACTCAATGTTATTAACCTGTATCATTTTAAAGATTCCTTTTGTGGGAGAGTTTCTATTACGAGCTTCTGTTACGTAAAATCTCTGTTTCGTTGTAAACGAGGAAGTACCAAATTAGTGACGACCTTAAATAAGATTTGAAGTGAAAGATTCAAATTTGATCATACTATGAACATAGAAAATGTTCTGAAATCAATATACATACATTGGTATACTTTCGAAAAAAGTAAGTTAGATGCAACTCCGATAGTCTAGTAAATTGCAAATAATTACTAGATGCATAATGTATATTTCTATAAAACTTCAAAGTCTCTAGAAATAGAGTGAATTTGGGTTGATTAACTTAAAAGGATCAATATCTTTTTGCTTATTAATGATATTATAATTAATTCGAGAGTATTAGCTCTACAAAAATCAGTGTATCATGCAAACGAATAATTGCAATATATTTAAGCTATATCATTTTACTTATACATGGAATTATGTCCTCCCAGATAAGCTTTATCTTGATCGCAAAGTAAATTTACAGGCGTTCAAATGAGCATCGTTGAAAACTATAGATTAGTTCTATGCTTTTAAATAACTGATAGCAATGATCAGAATGTTGTAGTTATAAACACCAACAAATAATGCAAGCCAGTAAGATTTAAATAACAAATGAATAAATAGATTAATATCTAAAGTAATATGGAGATGGAAAAAGCATATAGCTTCATGAAGATGGCGTTTGGTGAAACAATTTAAGCCGTGTTTAGTCTACACTAGTGTTACGGTGTTGCCTTGTCATTAGGATAGTTTAATAAGTACAGTAGTAGCTAGTATGGAGAATATCCATATTTGTAGTTCTAGGTAAGATAAGTAATGCCTTAACGTGGATGTTGTTTGTAATAGTTCATTACATAATTGATATTGATTGTTATTGTATGATAGATAGCAGTAAGATTATTCAAGTTCTAGTTGATGATAGTTGAATTAGACAATCTACGAGCTTAGATTAAGATTAATTATGAGTAAGAGGTTCAAAATATTTACTGATAGATAAGCTATGTAAGGAACATCTCAGCTCGAGATGTTTCTCCTAGTAAGGTATAATAATAATACTGTTGTTGTTTACAAGTTAGACGGTTCCTATATAAACGGGAACATTTAAGTTGAGTGGTGTGGTAAAAAGTTGTAGATGTATCTTTGCTAATAAAAGTTTCATCTTTACAGTATTTTGCTTGGTGTGTTTAACGTTAAGTAAAAGGGCGTTTAAGTCAGTAGCTACTTATAGACTTTTACTGTACGTTACCTTGTCGCAGAAGTGAAATTGTGACAACTAGATTAGTCAGATTACGGATTTGCTAAATCTGTTGAATTATAAATTTTATTGATAAAAGCGGTACTAAAATAATCGAGTATTGAACTAAAATATCACTTCGTAAGGAATATTCATACGTTAAATAAAGGGTGTCGATGAAGTTTTATTAGCGGGATCCTATGAGAACTGCACATTTCAGGTGGGACGGCAATATGAAGATGAAACAACAAATTTAGCAAGATATTGTCCTATATAATTAGGAATGTTTTCTCAGTTCCTAACTGAAACTTATTTCTAAATCTAATTTGACTGACTAAATTACTATCTAACCGTGATAATTTGAATATTAGTTCTATTCATGCCATACTTTAAACAATATCGATTAATTCCATAGGCGTTAATGCCAATTTCATTTGAAAATGGTACTGAAACGAAAAATTTTAAAATTTAATGATGTTGAAACATATTGTAAATTAAAAAAAATTAATATCTCCAGAATATTATGCTGCGCTCCTATGTGAACAATTGAACTACCGTGCATTGCGAAGTTAATAATTTATATCTATAATTATGCTAACATTTGAATATGTTGAAAATGGGTAATACACTACAATTCTAATGAGATGTTGACCCCCAAACTGATTGTATTAAAATTAGATTAATTTCAATGTTCATTCATTTGCGAAAGGTATTTTGATAACTAGTAAGTACTGAGTATAAGAATGATCACAATTTCATATGTGATAACGAAAAGCTGGGCTGAGTACAAGTAGATTAACACTTGTTATCTTTGACTGAAATGATATTGAACGTTGACATTTTTCTTGGATGGATAATTTTAGTATCAGTATGTCTTAAAAAAATCTATCAGACTTTCAGAAGAAAATTGTGTAATATTCGATGAACACATTTATCTCTAATTTTTTAATCAATAATTTTCACAGCTATCACTGTCAAAATTTTGGGTTTCATTACTAATTTAATCATCATAAAAAATTCATTAATTGGAGAATGGAGGACTTGGAGGATAACGACTCAGAATACTCAAGCGAGATTATATTGGGGGGTGGGGGTAGGTAGAAGAAGCCAAAGCCAAATGAGCATGGCTTGTAGATACATGAATAGAAATGATGTGATATAATATGAAATCTTTTGTGAGTTTATGCTAAGGGCTATACTGACTGTAGAAATCTAGAGTAAATAGACGAAGTAATTTAACAGAAAATATTGATGAAATTAATATGTCCGGTTGTCATTGAACTTCGATTTATACAGAAGAGTCAGATCAAATCTTGGTAACATTTCATTCTTAATACAACATATTGCCAGCAATTGGATAGAGAATCTGCTTACTTATTACTGCCATGTGGTTATTTGGAATGCAGAATATTACAATAAATATATTAGTATCAAACTTAGCAAGTAACTTTTATATACGTATGAGTAAAAAGTGACTTAATCTTATAATATACAATAATATGAAGATAAAACTGTGCGTCCTATTTAGGATTTTTATAGAGGAACAGAGTATAGACTCCTCAAGTATTACAAATAGCTTATAGAAAAACATAATTTTAAAGATGTTAAAATTATTACCCAACTATGCCAATTATTAAATCTTTAAGCTACCGTTATCTTAATCATCTATTCTGATAGTGCATTTCTGAAAGTCAATTTTCACATTAAAAACATAGATACTGGCTTGTGCTTTCGTTTAAATTAAACAACATCAGCTGTTAACAGGCATTACATTAAAATGATACGTGCTAAGAAATTATGATATTTTGCAATCAAATCTGTAATTTTATTTTTGTAGGATTACTAAAACTTTTACTACGAGTACCAGTATCGTGATGGGAAGAGATTACAGTGATAATCTTGTGATTAAAGAAAAATTTTCGACAAAAGGCAGATACAAAAACTTGGCGAAATTTACTGCTAGTAAAGTTATATATAATCGGATTAACAACCGGAGATACAACAAATGAAGTAGCAGCGATTGTATATATTTGCGGATTTAATGCCACACTATATTTTTTCTTATCAAAGACAGTAGCGATATTCACTATAATTAGAGGTAAGCCAGTAATTGCTGAAAATAGTGATATAAAGATAACTGAAAGAATATTTTTCCTAATGCGATCGTTTCTTACTGTAATTTCTCTTGACATATGTGGATCAATCGTGCTAATCTTATAAAGTTTACATGATGTCAAACCATGGCATATCAACGTCAAGGTAATTGGAAGAAAGCAAATCAAGATAGTCATTATTAGTTCTAAGTATAATAATACTGGTACTTCTATAGTTTGAATGGCACATTCGTAAGGATATTCTGTTTCAATTTTGGCGTAAATCATCGGAATAACTGCTGTTAAAGAAGCAAATATCCAAGTTGTAAGAATAACAATTCGTGTTTTCTCAATACCAGTTGTATGAAACCGATGCATAGAGATGGCCTGGTATCGTTCGATACTAATAGCAAATAATGTCATTGTAGAAGCAGAAAAAGACGTTATTGCACAAAATATGTCTAATTTACAACCAATATTGCCTATAGATCCTATATGAAATTGTTGGTTTGATACACAATCCAAAAACCCATGAAAGACAACAGATATTGCAAGTACCGTATCGGATAAAGATAAATTAAGGATTAAGTAATAAAATGGTTCATGAAGGCTTTTGTTGATTGCGATGATAGTACAAATGCAGCAGTTAGCTATTAAAGCAGTACCCCCAAATGAAAAATCAATGATTGATTGCAGCTGTAATCGACTTGTGTTGTTGACCATAGCCGTAAAAGAAGCATTAAAACAAGTTGGCTCAAGTACCAATGTTGCCGCCATGATTGCTTATCAAGCCGAAAAGACGATGGAAATCATGATTGATATTTCTCTTTGTCGGGCAATTATAAGACTACCGTAGAGTTGTTTACGAAGAATGGGCAGCCAAACTAGCCAGAAAAGTTTCTGTATTATTTTCTTTCCAAAAAATTTTCTGATAAAGGAAATATATGCATCCCTATAAGACTTGTAGATTTAAAGGTCTTAAATATTTTATGCGGTTGCTTAAATGCAATTATGAGACGAAAGAGCCGTCAAAAGTTTCCTAGTGCTCTTCTTCCGGCTTATTGATGATAGGAACTAAAATAGAGTCTTGATTCTTTTAATCTTATTTGAGGCCTAGTGTTAGGCCTAATGCATAGAGATCTTGCTTGTTATTAATTGAATGAATTCTCTTAAAAATTGCAGAGTTTTTAGGTAAATTTGCTATATCAAAGCAGGAAAATTTTCATGTTAAAAATTGAAAAAATCGAAAAATTTTTGTAGGCAAATATTTATTATACTTCCACTAGCTATTACAGTTGATTGCTGTTGAAGCCTTTAATCAACGTCATTTAGATCCGACCATAAATAATAAAAAAATTAATTATTAATTCTATAGCCACTGTTTGTACCAATAGTGTCCTTGCTACCGGATCTATATGGAATTTTTTTTTTTTTTTGGGGGGGGGGGTTCTATAGTATCTTATCCCTATGCGCATATTCATTTCGTTATTAGGTACAGGTATACTACTGAAAGCATCATTAATCTCTGGCACTTTATTTCATTTATACCATATCATTGGCTTGGTTCGTATTCCAATAATTAAAAGAATTTCAATGGAGATATTTATATCTACTGTTGACTAATACATTTATAAAGGAATAGCAGAAGTGTAATAGCTGTTATTCTTTACTGTTGAACTACCAAGACGTCTCTCATACATTCTAGTTGTGATGCTGGCATTCGAATATATCTTATGAGACTCAAAGACTGCAATTTAGCTATTATATTCATCCTATATCAAGCAGGTCTACATTTGTTACTGTGTTCGTTTGGCCTAGAAAATAATAGATAAACCACTGTTGGTAGTCTAAGTTGATCTAGTTTAGAGTATCATTTTCGTATAAGAATTCTACAAAGTATAGGAATTTAAATTGATAGAACTAAAAAATGATATTGTCCATTCTACGTTCTTCAATACAAGATAATTGCTTAAGTGTTATAATACCACTGGTTAAAACTGTAATAACAAAATTAGTATATAAATTCTTTACAGATGTATTGGTCGTGCAGGTAATAAGTATACAGATTGTAGGTGATTATTAAAAGCTTAATTTTTAAATAATTAACAAGTATAAGAAAATATGAAATTGAAAATTGATAGTGACCTTAAATAGGACTCACTTTGATCACATACATACAGTAATTGCAGTAGTATGATAATCCATATTGAATTTATTTATCAATTTAAGACAAGAAGTATTCGTTGGCTTACGCCGATTTTCAAGCAAGAAATTGCTTCAGTGGTATCCGTTAGTTACCATTATTAAAACTAATATCCTTTTTTTGCGAATATCATTTATCAAGGACTTAGTAAGAGGAAAGACTATGAAATATTATATGAACTAGCGGTGAATACACGTTACAATAACGCATCTGGCTCATCATAATTGGATTACAGCTTCCATTTTCTTACTACAATACCTATTGGACACTTTATCTGAGTTCGCTGTCCGCATGCCGCTTCAAATTAGCATTATGTATGCCGTTTAAACTTCCGATGAGATAACTGGTCAGATGTAAATTCTGATATCATAATTTAAACATCTAAATTTTTCTAAATTAGTAGATAATTATTTAATATGTGTAATGTACCAAGACACTAATGCAGCAATACAACTAGTTATTTTATTTAATTATCAGTTTAAAATTGCTGATAATAAATTCAAAATTCGAAATATTCTGTTTAAGTCGTAAGAAGATAAAATTTTTGCTTCAGAGAAATCTTTTTCATCTTTGTTATTAGAGAACGAGCAACTAATAATTGGGAAGATAAGATGTGAAAGGTAACCTTTGTACGTAACTTTACAAACCGAAAGAAAACCTGCAAGTAAACTACATTTCGTAATACTTTTAGGACCTCTACTAACCGAATATAGTCTCTTAATTTATGATACTATTTGATTGTTTATACGACTATGTAAGTACGTTCTTATCACAGTCATAAAAATAACTTAGATATGTAAGAGTAGTTTATGATAATATTTTGTTTTGAACTTTTTAGGAATATGAGCTTCTACTTTAGGAATTGTTATAGTTAGTAATAACCTAAGCTATTATGACATTATTATGATGATATAGTAATATGTTACAAGTATGCACCGAGAACATTGGAGCTTGGCTGCGCTTACAGTCGAAGAAAATTCACGTATGAAATTGTTTATTGCCTCGAATGTCCGTATTTGATAATTCAATCGTAATAACACGTTTGTTATTGAAATATGTTAATAGCATAGTAACTATGTTTATAACTACTGAAAGAGTATATAAGAAGGACTGTGATCCATAAAAAGTGATCCAACTTAAGGCTAAGTTGTGTGATAGCTTTATATCATATATTGTGTTGAGAGAGTTAGTACTTCGCAAGGATTCCAGCTACAATACCGTAGACTAGGGAAGTAGTTCTGCGGATTAAAGTAAAGTTATTATAAGTACTATCTTGTTTTCTTGTGTCACAAGAGTACTTATGACAGTTCCAAAGACGAACCTTACATATTTATGTGTGATGATGATGGTTACATAATAAAATCCGAGACTTAATACGAGCGAAAGGCTCACGCTAATGCACTTATTGTCTACCAATACCATAATACCTATTCTTTACGTTACCCTTCAATGCTAATCTCATCAAGTATTCTATAAGTACTTACCGGTAATGATCAAATAAGTTTTTAATAATTAATTGAGCTAATCTGCAAACTTTGAATATGTGGAGGAATACTATTTTCTGGATGAAATGAAATGCAAGTTATTTTGAGCATATTGTTAAACCATTCTCAAACTAGATAATTATTAATAATAAGAGCCCCTAACAGATTCAGAAGCTTTTTATGGCTTATGAAGCATTGCCATACTGTTGCATATCTGATGATGTGAGGAGAAATTATTTGATAAAATTATCAGCTATCGTATTGTTTCAGCTAAAAATTGAATAAACTCACATATACATATGAAACGTAAGTAATTCAGTTACGAGTTATTTCAAATAGAAGGTAATAAAAAAAATCAATGAAATTTGTGTTCACCACAAAGCGCTAGTAAAGCTTTAGCATGCCCAAGTATTATCTAAGATGAAATTTTTTGGCGTATCACGTAAACTCTGTAATAGCTAAGCCTATTCTATAAGCCAAAATAGTCTCAAAATAGATGCTGATTAATATCATAATTTTAAATTCTAGAAAGGTAATGACGTCATCATTCACAGAATAATGCTTGCTTATTTCAATGAAGCAGTGTCTTGCTGCATCAATCATCTGTAAGTATTTTTCTTCTTGGCACACAGTATTCCGTTGATTAGCTTTAAACAGCAATAAACTGCCTCACGTACTTCAATCATTTAACTAATTAAATCAAGAACATATGTATTCCACGTTTCTACAGATCTAAATGGTCGATAGAAAATAAATGAGTAAAGTAGAAAACACGTGAAAATATTTTGTATTTAGAAGTGCTTATACTATTTCGCTACTTAGCGAATTTACCCTCCTTCTTCAAGCCAGATCTCTCAAATCTTGGCTTAAATAGCTACCTGACTATAGTATTTAAAATCATAAACATAATTTCATAGCTCATTCTTGAAGAATTGTTCTTCACTCTTCAGGTTGAATGTATTGTAAACGATTGAATATCAAACATTCTTAATATTACTACCTTGAATGTCTAACAACATCCTTTTGTTAAGTTCAATCAGAAAATGAAGATTAAAGTCATGATTAGATTGAAATTAACAGATGCTGCAATACTAATCATTAAAACCATCTCCTCTAAATTAAAAATGGGCTTCACTAAATGGTTCACTAGCTACGTTAATGATATTGTTTTGACGGTATAGATAAATGCCCTAGTTGATAGCATAATTATTATTAAATAATAAATTAGGATTTTAAATAAAATAAAGATTAATCTTCCTTAATCGTTGTAATATTTTTCGTATTAATATCTTTTATAGTTTATAAATAGATGAGATCATCACCAATGATAAATAAGTACCTGTAGCTGATACTTCGAGGTCATGATTGAACCACAATTAAGCGTTCATGGGTTGAATATTGACGACGTAAGCTTATCGTCAATTTATGGCCTGATTAGGCAATAGTGACCTTACAGAGATATAAAAATTTCACGAAATTTACTGCTGGCTACGTTATATAGTATCGGATCGATAATAGGCGGCACAACAAAGCCTGACATAGCAAAGATCCGAATTTGTTGTGTTTGTGACATCTAATATTCACAAGAACCAACTGCCACTAAAGCAATCATTATAAATAATGGCAAACCAGTACCTTCAGATACAACTGATATAAAAATTGCAAGAATAACTTTTCTTTTCATACGTTGATTGCAACGATTTAATTCCATTGAAGCTGGTTGAATAAAAGTAACGTAACGATAAAATTTAGTAGCAATAATTGTATAACAAACTAACATCAGTGCAATAGGTGTTACACGCGTTAAGAAGGCTAGAATAGAAGTAGTATAACTTAACGCTTTTATTTCAATAACTCAGAATAGAGCAGTATAATGGAAAGATCTTTATTCCAGAATAGATACTCGGAATTATGCTATTTAGAATAGCTAATAACCAAATGTAAGTCAATATTTCGCGCGTATTTGGAAAGTCATCGAGTGATGGCGTAATTGGGGTATTGCTTAATATCTTTACAACAAATAGCTAGTAATTTAAGTGCAGAAATAGAAAAAGCCGTTTAAGACACAAATATGTCCAATTTACATATTACTGTCACTAGTGGTGATAATGCAAAACGTCTAAGAGCAATAGCGTCTACAGTTCCGTTAAATATTACGGCAATCGAAAGCAACATTTCTGATAAGGATAAACTAGTGGTTAAATAGTTAAATGGCTCATAGAGACTTTTATGAGTGATAATAATTGGACAAACGTCGCTATTGAGGCAAAATGCAATGATTCTAAATACGATCTGAATAGCTATAGATGCTACTAATCGATTTAAAATGAATTGACCACAGGTAATATTTGACACGTTATACCAAGAAGAATCCATGACCAATATTTTTATTACTGAATCAGCTAACAGAATGGTTAGAAATAGCTACAATACACTATGACCAAGATGATAAATGCACCCTCATAAATAAAATTTGATGGTAAATAATGATAACGCCTTTATTGAAGCATTTTTAGTGTTGTAAATAATTGTTTAATGAAAAGTAACTTCCATTGGTGATATCAGTTAAATAATATGTGTAAACCGTTACATACATATATATGAAGATTAAAAGTTTAATTTTTATAATATATAATTTGTCACTATTTCAGTTAGTTTTTTTACCAATTATTCATTCTATTGGTCTTTTAAGTATAGTAACCATAAATTACTGAGAATAATACAAAACATTTGCCTTAATTGATCTTTCTTATCTAAGACATCATTAATTACGGTATTATTGGTTCTTGTATTAATGGCATTAATAAGAGCATTTTACCATTAGACATCAGCTTATAATTGATCTTTCGAATAAATGAAACATTTTTTTATATAATAAAAAATAAGAATTATGTAAATAATGTATTAGAGCCTGCTTCAAACCAATAAGCTGAATGAAATACACTTTCTTAGTTAAACTATTAATCAGAATTTTATTATCAAAATAACTGTAACAAATTCTTCTTTCTTATTAATGTTCCAAATAACAACTTTTATTATTATTTTAAACAGAGTAGTAATAGTAACACAACAAGTCAGAGATCTTATAATTCAGGATTCAGTTGAGTTATATCATAACATATTTATCTATATGTTTGTAATCATGACACATTTGGTGTTGTTATGAAAATATCGCGCTCTTTCGAAAAGTCGCACGTTGTTAGCCCAGCGATAACATCTCAGTAAGGCTATTCTCTACATAACAAAATAAATTATATCTATGTAGTTACCGATACCTTCGCTTTTCTCAAATAGCCAACTCGCATTGACAGCTAGGCAGTGCAAATAGAAATGTACGGACTGCACTACATCATAACGCTAATAAAAGTAGATGAAATATCGCCCTTAAATATGTAATAATTTAGCTTGGATGCATCACTTTCTATATCATAGATCACTTTTGAATATAATAAACATCCACTTACAATCGCACACAACGTACTGTATAGTGTACACTGTATTCATCAATTTATAACACCTTCTCCTATTTGTTAAATTACTACTTCAAAGGTGTCCATCCAACCCTTGAAGTAATTTTTTAATCAGATATAAGGTTCGATGTCACCACAGTTTACATACTGCTTCATAGTAATCTACTGTCCTACTGCGTTTTATGCGAATTGTTAGCTACAATAAAGTATTAGTTTTCTCCTAAGTTGATGTAATTCTCTGAAATAGCAACTACTTCAACCTCTGCCTACTCATCAAACCCTCTGTCTCAGGCTACTATAACCTATGAAGAAAAGATGAGTAAAGTTTCCATCAACTTTTTCCTAAGATATTGCATAATTCTCTTAAATGGCAAATACGTGATTTTCTGCCGACTAATTGAACCCTCTATCGCAGCGTACTACAGCCTAACCAAACCTTCGACAGGTGTATCTAAGCCCAGTAACGAACGAAGTTATAATGGTAACATATTGAATTGGATTCAAGAGTTGCAGTAGGCAAAAACTTTTGTCAAATACCATCCAATTGACTGTGATAAACAATTTGTCAAGTCTATCACAGTTACGTCATTTCGAGCAATGAAGATTATTATTTGTTATACAAGACCGTCTTTATTTCATCATTTATTAAAGGCTGCAGCTTAATGCATTACGTTATTTAGTTTCGACTTTTCATTAATACTTTCTTATAGTGTTTCAAACAAGTTAGAAATTGTATTCTGATTTGGTTTACCATCCAACGCAGGTCATTATTCAATCAAGGAAAGTATGTTAGTGCAGCATGGTGCATCTTAATCTCCATGTAAATTAATGATGGTAATGAAGGCCAAATAAATACGATCGCATGATTTCAAGAGTGGCCGAGCTGGGTAACTAATTTGAAGTTATCACTCATATTCATTTTCATGCCGTGCTCTATCCTTCAGTAGCTTCTACACAAGTACTCGTACATTAACGATCATTCATGAAATTCTAGTTAAAATGCCAATGAAAATTCTCAGATTGCTCTATCAGCATGTACATCACAATGTCATTAATTTCGTAGTTCTTTATTTACAAAGATGTATTCTATCATATTAAATGCTCATTCCGTGGACGAATCATCTACACTCTAGTCTAATAACAACGATCTTGACTATACCAGTACTTCTTGTGTAATCTATTAATCTCTTCAACTAAATTTTTGAACGACTACAGTTGTCATTTATTATATCTTTTAGAACGGTATAAAAGTATAAGCTTTAAATTCGCTCTTGATATTCGTATGTTACCGGTATGTCTCATAGAATAATTTCAATTACTGACTACAAGCACAAGATGCGACTGCTTACATCAATCATTAGGTGTAGAGAACTGATCTAATCATGTTGCTATTTTACAGTAGCAGAATTAAAATTTGCTTAGATCGAAATTAAATTCATCGCTTTTTCATATATTTTATAACCATATTTACGAGTGACTTATGGATCTAACGACGCACTCCATAAACAACATTACATCATTAGTGGTCCATTTGCAATCAACAAAATATTTTATTTTTCTTGTATAAAATTAGCCTAGTTGTAATAACAATATCTCTTTCAGTAATTATGATCGGATTTTTACGTAGACTGCGTGCCGTAGCAACGCCCTAAAATCCTTAGGGCAAGGACGATTAATTAAATAACTTTTTTGTTTGCTAGGCTACACTCACAATCACCCGCTGATTGTGCGCTAAGTATCAAAGAAACCTCAGAAAATAAATATTAAAGACAATTTATTGTTTTTCAATATAAAAGGCAAGCACAATGAAATACAAGTAATTATTATTTGATTAAAATGTGTCGAAAAGCTAAATAGTATTTCAATTATTACCGAATCATTCTATGACTGAACTCATGACTTGTCTAGTTTAAAAAACGATAATTACAGTAGTTAATATTGGTAAGGATGTTTATCTCACTATTAGAGTTTATTGTATTCTACCACATTGAATAATCTTTCATCTCTGCCTCTACGTATTCCTACTATCTTGCTAATAGAATAACAAAGTATGATACATTACTAGACGAATAGAACGAAAGAAGTATGCATAGAATTATTACTGTACGTTTATTAATAGTAACCATTCACTAATAAATCAAAGTCAATATTGCTTGTTATTTTCTCCTGCCCTTTTATCGAGATAAAATATTAATTAAGGTAAGGTTCGCAGTTTTAGTAACATTAGCACTAAAGTGTTACATTGTTACAATTCAGTCATTTTGTAGCATTCAAAGCTAAAAGACGATTTTTTCATCTGTTGCTGCTATGTTTTTATCTAATTTCGCATCGTATAAGAGAGCACATCAATCTCTACATCGTTACTTCAGCTGTACAAAATGGCTCTTAATCGTCCAGATAGTGATTTTCTTCAATCAACCATCGCAAGCTACAAGCTATACTTCAGAAGCGTTAGCTGATGAGGTTCATCAATTACCAGGCTTAAAACAAAGTATTAGGTTTAGACATTTTTCCGGTTACTTTAATGTAGGTAGCAACGACCGTTTGCACTACTGGTTTTTCGAATCCCAAGGTAATGCATCAGCTGATCCAGTTGTATTATGGTTAAATGGCGGTCCAGGTTGTAGTTCTTTATCTGGTTTAATTAATGAACACGGTCCTTTTTCCATCGAGGAAGACCTAACTTTGAGTCTACGAAATACTTCTTGGAATAAATTTGCAAATATAATCTACTTGGAGTCGCCAATTGGAGTTGGTTATTCTTACAATACGCAACAAGATTATACATCTAGTGACAACTCAACAGCTATGAAAAATCATCAAGCGATTAAGGAATTTTATAAGCGATTTCCTCAATATTCATTATCAAATTTTTATCTTAGCGGCGAAAGTTATGGTGCTGTTTATGTCACAACGCTTGCTCTACGATTGATCCAAGATTCAAGCCTATCTTTAGCTGGAATCATGATTGGTAGCGGAATATTTGATTTTCAAAAAAATTTTGATTCTGCTATGTACTTTGGTTATTATCACGCATTATACGGTCCTGTGCTTTGGGATAGAATAAAAAAATTTTGTTGTTATGCCGAAGAGAAGTGTATCTTTTATCAATCTAATGAGCCGATATGTCAATTTTATTTCTTGAAGGCTTACCGTAGATTGTTTGCTGACGGTCTAAACTCTTATAATGTATATCAAGATTGCTGGTCGGAAACGCCATATAATACTCGACTACAATATTCGATCAGTGCTTTGGCGCCTAATAAATGGGATCTTGAGTATACGACACCACGATGTTTTAATCGCAGTAAAGAGAAGATATATTTTAATTTACCTCAAGTGAGAAGTGCCTTGCATATTCATAGTCAAGCTTCAACTTGGGCTATTTGTAATTCTAATGTATATCGACGCTATCAATTTCAGTACAAGTCCATCCTTAATCAGTTGCAGACACTTCGAAATTATCGAATTTTACTTTACTTTGGTGATACAGACTTAATTTGCAACATTGTAGGCGGACGTTGGAATGTAGAACATTTAAATCGAACTATGATACAGGAGCTGCGTCCTTGGCATTATACTAATGAAAATGGTAAACAAGTTGCAGGTTTTGTTGAGCGTTTTCAGAATTTAGATTATTTAACGGTTAAGGGTGCTGGACATCTTGTTTCGGAAGGGAAGCCCAATGAAGTGATGGTTATGTTTAAAAGTTTTATCCAAAATGTTAATTATCCGTAATAATGCTCTATTCACTATCGACGAACTGATATCGAATTAGGCAAAACTGGCAGCGCTAGAGTGTCTCTATATTACAACATTTTTCTATCATGCAACATTATTTTATCATGGTCTTTGGTTATTTTCAAACCTTATTTTTGAACCGAATATATCTATTGAACTCTATTTTAATCGTGCTATGCAATTAACCGTGTAGCTGTAACCAAACTAATAGAATAATATAATAGGTTCAAAAGTCTAGATTCCCGAAAGTAGACATTTTATTACATACATTATATTCAAATTACATATCTACGACTACTAACTACTTAGCAAAGTATTACTAAATCTACTCCATAGCATTCTTAATTAACTGGAAGACTTAATTAGCATAGATTCTGCTTGTCATTTTTTGAATTAATTCATTTTGGAAGGCTTTTCATCGTTTTGCTAATCTAATTTTAGTCAATCAATCACTTACGATAGGATTATAAAGCAACATCAACCACTGGTTAAGATCGGATTACTGTATATATAAGAATAATATTTAATTACCCGAATCTAATTTCAGCGCATAATGTGGCGTATTATGGATTATCAAAAAATTCTTTTAAACTTGCATTAAAAAATGTTCTAATTATAATCATGCACTAGCAGGTGATTGTAATAAATTGTGTAAAAATTTGCAATACTGACTCTAGGCATTAAACTGATTTGACGATGTCATCTACATCAGTTGATTTCACCTTTCGATAAGAAGTGAAATTTAGGTAACGCTCAATTACGTTAGTGTTAATTTACGGCACGGACACGATGCCCAATTATAAAGGTATGCATGGTAGCACTATGAAATTGATTTTGATGCAAACGGAATGATACTCCATAAAACCTTCATCCCTTTTATTTCAGCGATTATTTCAGTTAGCAGTTTTGATTAACAAGTTTTAAGCCGTAAATTTATTTGTTCTGTATACAACGGTGAAGATGGTTATCTAAATTCCAGTACATCTCTAACCTATACTTTAATGCTGTTATCATGTAAACAAAAAGTTCCCTCTGTAACTCTTATGCCATGTAATTATGATATGACTAAAAATGTACAATATCCCATCGTGATCACATAGGCAGTCATCATTTAAACTAATTAGAATGAGGTTAATTACAATGCGCGAGTGAAAATATGCCTGTTTCTTAATCAAAATTTTCTTTCTGCAAATATGTTGTACGTTTGATGTTTTTGACAGTTAATATCTGTTGCAGTAATTTACTTTAGATTAATTTCATTTATTGTCTAATTACAAAATTTCGATATGCGAAAAGATTTCAAGTTCTTATAATTGAACATTAGAATGAGGGTATGATTATTCGGAGTTGATTAGAAAATAGGTTATGATTTCTTTACTTTTCTTTAAGAAAAGAATAGCGTAGTTGATCTTTGAATAATTTTGTACGTGTCCAACAAATATTTATCTTGTAGTAACTTATATAAACGAACGAAAGATTAAATCCTACCAGATCGGCAGATTTTATTCTACACTACTTGTTTACATATAGTCAAATATCAACCGAATAACACCAGAAGTAGAATTATAATGTTATCTTGCGGACATAGATCATTAAATTGTAAACATAGATAGATATGCAGGCGGTCGGTGATAATAGCGAAAAAAGCACTATAAATCTCTGAACGGAGCCTTGTCAATTATAGCTCGAATTATGAAATCCTAAAAATAAAGAAGTGGTAGTAAATAGTCTTTGAAATCGATTAATGTTATACTCGTGCAGTAGCCATCGTTCAGTACTTCCTTTAATTAATTTACCAGGATGCGATCTTAGTTAAGACATGTAGATTGGAATTTGTCAATTCCTTCTGTCGTACGCTTATACTATTTAATTCTACATTACAGTATGATCATGTTTTTCGTTGCTTGATATACTTATTACGGTACAATATTTCTCATTAGTGATGCTTTGATGACCAATACTAGAGCCATCAACTATCCTTATAGCCGTGTTAATTTTCTTATCTTTCACGAACTTAAATTAGTAAATGTATTGGCATAATGCTGTTATTATAGGACAAAGATAATTGAACTAGTAAGGAAATCAATAATCATCATTACGATAATTAATTATTCCTATCTTGAACAATATCAAATTATCTTCTTATCTAGCAGAAATAGCTGTTCCTAAAATTATAATTACGTTCTATCAATTAGCGTTATTGTATCATTAAAATAATGGTGAAGAGCCACTATAAGTCTAAATTTCTCAATTTCAGCGGTATTTGCCTTAGAAAAAGTAAGCATACGGTACTAAATATGACTTGAGATCGATCAATTCAATGAAACTTTCATATTCCGAATGATCAAGCCTAACTTATTACACTGGTGCCAGGCACATCAAGCTCGAAGAACCACTGGTTTGATTCTATTCATAATGTCCTTAATGGAAACTACCAAATTTTACGGTCATTCGATCCAGTAGATTGTTTTAATAAAGAAAAAAAGGCATAAAATTACTCATTTCAAAGTCAATAATACATTAAATTGCTTCTTGAATTGTCTGTCTTCTATTGTTACCAATTAAAGAATAAGTCTTTGAGATACATATATAACATATATATATAAACATGATAGACGATTACAAACACGAGATGCCCATTGTCGTGTAATCATTTATGAAATCATGCTCTTGCCCGAAGCTGCGCTATTTTACTATTGAAAGCGCTTTGAAAATATTTTTTACTTAGCAGACATACTAAGGTAATGACAATTGATGATATTACGTTAGCCTAGGAAAATATATTCGTATATGTTGGACCCTACTACTTTGTCTTATGAGTTAAATCGCTTTTAGAAGTGCGTCGAATCAATTTTTACCGTAGTGCGATTCTAATTCGATATTTTTAATGTAATTGGTGCATTCTATTTTATTCTTGGATTCATTGATAAAAGGATAAAACCAGGTTTTCCTACGTAATAATTTAATAAACAGCTCAAAGTCGAAAAGGATTTAAACTTACCTCAAAAGTCGTCATTCTTACCTTACTAATTTAACTTGGTTAGATAGCAATTGAGCGGTATGGCCGATCACCCATTCAATTTTAAACTAGTATGGCTGTCTATTGCCTTTAGCTTGTTGATAACTCATTCCATTCCTGCTGTACAATGCAGTAACATTGTCTATACTAAAGAAGCTTTAGCCGATGAAGTTCTTAGCGTGCCCAATCTACACGGGAACATAACATTTCGCCATTTTTCTGGTTATTTGAACTCAGTCGATGGCGACATGTTGCATTATTGGTTCTTTGAATCAACAAAGAATCCCACCAGTGATCCTCTTGCCTTGTGGCTAAATGGTGGTCCTGGTTGTAGTTCATTACATGGACTAATAGCTGAACACGGGCCTTTCCATGTATCAGATAATCTACAAGTTCATTTACGCGAATATACTTGGAATCGTTTGGCTAACATGCTCTATATTGAATCGCCAGCAGGTGTTGGTTTCTCCTATAATAAATATACACGATATCGACTCAACGATTCTGCTACAGCCGAAACAAATCTTGTCGCTCTTCAAGAATTTTTTCGAAGATTTCCAACTTTTAAAAAAAATGATTTTTATATCACTGGTGAGAGTTTTGCTTCAGTCTACCTTAGCACTTTAGCAGTTCAATTAATGAAAGATCCATCGATAAAATTGAAAGGAATTGCTATTGGTAATGGTATCCTTGATTATGCAATGAATTTTAATTCTTTAGTGTACTTTGCATACTATCATGGATATTTTAGTACCCAATTGTATCAAAATTTGATTAAAGCCTGTTGTGTTGGAGACATATGCAAGTTCTATGAAAGTACTAATACAACATGTAAAACACTCTACCAAAAACTTTTTAACTTAGTTTTCTTTGGTGGATTAAATCGCTATGATCTGTATCAAGATTGTGTGTACAAAAGTTACAAATACTCACAAAATAGCATCAATGTTAGCACTAGTCAAACATTATTGATGGAGCTGGCTTATAAAAGTTTCGCTACGCCACCATGCTACGATGATACTAAAGATGAGAAGTATTTACGCTTACCTCAAGTTCGCCGAGCATTAAATATTCATAGTCAGTCATTGAATTGGTCCTTGTGCCGTACATTTGTTCAACGAACCTATAAAGTACAAACCTTTTCGTCCTATAAATTATTTCCATTACTACTTGAAAAGTATCGTATGTTAATATTTTTTGGAGATTCTGATGGTACATGCAATTACTTAGGTGGTGAATGGGTGATGAAAGAATTAGGTTTGCAACCAATTTCGGCTTATACACCATGGCATGTCACTAATAAAAACGGACAGCAAATAGCCGGTTATAAAATTACGTATCCTAACCTTCATTTTGTCACCATCAAGGGTGCTGGTCACTTAGTGCCTGAAGATAAACCACAGGAAGCATTTATCATGCTTCAAACTTGGTTGGAAGCTAAGCCGGCTACTTCCATGGTTGTATCTAGTTCTACAGCTGGTTTCATAGTAGCCGTCGTTTTTATTGCAATAACACTATTGATTGAGATAATATCTTAAAATTACCGTATTAATGTCGCAATATTCTAAAATGGCGCAGTTTGCTTTATGAAAACTTTCTCATATAATACTTTTAGTTTGCGGCGTTCAATAATTGCTCTTACCCAAAAGGTTTCGCTTAAAATATTCATATGCCTGCTGCAGTGATGGAAAATCTGCATCATTGATGTAATATTATTTACTCTATATTACCATACACGTTTGGCAGAGATGAATTGGATTACATGGATAAAAATTTATGAAACGATTATTAGACTATAATAATCTGTTTCCTTTATGATACTCCTCAAGTACGAGTTGAAACATAAAGCAATAGTTCAGATATTTCTTGTAAAGAATATTTGAAGTAATATACGGCAATTTGCGAAATTGCTTGTGTTTGCCGTAATTAGTATAAATATTAAGCATCTAGGTAAAACAAGCAAGACATTTAATGTGGTAGTAAATAGCAGCATTTTTTGTATCCTCCAAATTATTCTTATCGCATAAAATACCACAGTGTACTTCTCCAGATCGCGTTTAAACTAATTCGATTATGATATGCAAGGATTAGTTAGTAATATTTAAACTTATCAAACAAGGTAATTTAGGAAATTAATGGTAACTGAAAGATCCTAAATATCATTAAATATTTTTTTCTTATTAAATTCTTACATGTTCTGTAGTACTTTAATAAACTATTTTAAATATATATCTAAGACATTTCGGACATCTTTAGTTTTTAAATCTTTTTGCATTGCATTGCACTCCGAAGTGAAAGAAAAACTGTGGCTTTAGTAAGCGGTAACTAATAGTTTGCAGGAAAAAATTACCCAACATTTATTCGCAAGCCTTTACTTGCTAAGTATGCTGAAGGTTTATTTTTATGGTTAATAGACACTCTGTGATAGAAGCAAGATATTAACTGTACATCTGGCATATATAATGATAACAGTTGATTACTACTTTTACGTTAATTTTGTGATAATTTAACAGCATATTGTTCGTATACTCTTGCAATCACTAAGTAACAATACAATTTACTTGCTGTAGCTCAATTCTAGCTAGTAATGCATTATCGTATAGATATAAGATTGATGATACGTCTATATCAATAAACCTTCCATTTCCTGTATTGCAAGTCCATTTAGAATAATCTTCGAGCACCGTATTCTACCTAAGGTGGCATGCTGAGTACTCGTTATATGGCATTGCTAGGTTCAGATATTCGATTCTATAAATAAAGTTACTTTAATCCTGTAAATTAATTTATTTAGTCCCGGAAATGTTGAGAAATTGATTAACTTATGAGTGAATATCGTATGGTACTCATTCGCTTACTATAAAATAATTTAGTATATTCTGAGATTGCTTTCTTTATCGAAGCAGATTTCTTTCTCTACGAAATTGCTAATTGTAAGAAATGCCTAATAATACGTTATTGAAGGCGAATGGAAAGCCAACGTATGCAGATACGGAAGTGGCATAGCCTAAAAATTTCTTCAATACTATAAGTGTATACGTGATTTCAGTCTATTTGATGGAGTCGATTAATTGTTATAAGAAATCGTCCAAAATACTCCCGCTATGATAAAGACGTTATTATCTAAACGATATGATAGAATAGTTTTATAATTAAAAAGAGTTAATCTCTAAATTTATTGCAGCTCTTTCATAAATTCAGTAATTATATCAGCATTAGTATATCGTTTGATCTTAAATTTATTCTGATATTTATCTATTACGGCTAATCCCATATTGACAGATTAAAGATTAATGTCTGTATTATTATAAATAGTCTAGAATTGTCAACATCGGTGATTAGTGTCTGTAAAATTATAAATAGTCGGGAATTGTCAACATCTGTGACTAGATAACACAATCACAGTTAAAATTTCTTATTTTAAAATCTATTGTATATGAATTCTTTCTAATATTTATATTTTAAGATTACTATATCACATCTAGTACATCTGGCATTTATTAAATTTGAGATTTAAATGAAAACTAGCCATAGAAAGAGCCGCAGCTACTTTTTAACTCACTATTCTTCATAGATAATGACAAATAATTGACTACATTAATTTATTAACGATAATTGTATTTTGGATTCCGTAATTCAAAAAGCAATAATATTGTCGTTAGAATTTATTGACACCGCTCCAATTCATTAGTGCTTTCTTAAGTTATCCTTCTGATGATACTATGCTGTAAATACGGATCTGCCTGAATTTTAGTGCGTATCGGGAGGATGAGCCTCGCATAACAATAACGTAGGTTTATTTACAAGTGGACTTTATTTCCGTCTGATTTTGTTTTCAAAATTTTTATTGTAAATTCCTAATATTTGGATATAAAATTACGATATTATGAAGGCTTTGGAAGATTAATTGGGCAGTGCTTATTTATGGAGGTGACTAGACGATATCATAACTCGGGATTATAATTTGACACTGCTTTTACTTGTAAAGATATTTTTGTAAATTAAACAAAGAAGAAATAAACTAGAAATGCCGTTCTAATATATCACCATCAAATTTATTTTGACTTGAATTACTCAAAAAGACACTATAAATATACCTCTTATACGTGAAAGTATTAATCAAGCTGTTTTTCTCAGTTAAAACGAAAGACAGCTATTAGTTAAGCTCCGCTACTACTGATAGATATTGTCTTACATTAATATTAATTAATACTGAAGTTGTGAGACTTTTTCATAGCAGGTGATATATGTTATCCGCTGCATTTTCGTAACATCTAACAACAATTTTACTTCGACATGATACAGAACATTATTTAATTTCTGATCTATAACAATTATATTAATTCTTATTCTATAATTAGTTTCATGGACTGGAATCTTTGAATAATTAATCAATCATCAAATAATAAAGGTGGAAATTTTATGTTATTCTACAATACCAGTTTCACGTTATATCATGTTTTAACTGAATTAAAATAACCAATTTTGTAATGAAATTTGAATCGATTGATGTAAAAAATTTTTGATTACATGGTACAAGTATCGTTAATAGCATATTATAGACAACGCATCACAGATATCATAAGCTATTAGTGATCAATTTTCTTTAACCCTTAAGACCGGTTATTTTGCGATCCTTATAATGCACTCTTCCGTTTGGATTTTAAAACTAAGTATCACACTTTGTGGATTAGACCATTCCATTAAGCTGCCACCATGCAACATGAAAAGTTAAATTAATATGGATAAACCTTACACATTACCTTTTCAATCTTACATTCTATTTCTCCGTCATTATTAATTTCATTTAAGAGACATTACACGAAATTCTCCATGTTTGCATACATGCAATCACTAACTTTATAATCCATTAAATTTTTAAAATGGAAAATTTCATTTCTATTATCACAGCACCATAGTTATAAAACTACCAGTCATATTTTTATCGTTCATGAATGCAAGTAAAGCAACATAGCTAACTCAATTTTTCCTCACTTTTATGAAAATTTTGATAACTTCCTTGAAAGTTGTCTTCAATCATATTAAATTATTGGCATGAATTTTGATCACCTTACTAGCATTGTAAAAGATCTCATTACGAATTACAAATATTTTTATATTTACTGCAAAGACAAATTCTAAATTTTATAACCTAATATAATTACTGAGTGTAATATATAAGTCGTATATAAGGCCAGTATTGATTAACACTAAAATGAAAGGTGGCACTAATCTTTAACTCGTCATTGTTATATTCCAGCGACTATAAGATAATAGACAATAATGAACTTTATCTTACAGATCTTGCCACCCTAGGTTTGGCTATTATCAACTGATGATTGCAGCTAATAGCAACATTTACAAATTCTCTTTAGAATCTAATTACTGATTGTGGATAGTGGACGTTAATCACCGAATTAGTTTATAGATATAATATAATGGGCTTCATAATTATTAAATGAGCAAAATTTTATACTCTGAATTATATGTATTGCAGTGTTTGTTCCTAGAAGGCTGTGGCCTCGTTAATTTTATGGCAGATCTTTAATCTCTCTAAACTAGATTTGAGTATAATATCCTACATTATCTGTTTCAATTTAAGAACACTGAACTAGAAATTTCTTATGATAAAACTAAACTAATGTATAGCAGGTTTTCAAAGAAAGCTTACATTTATTTCTATACTCAGACAAAAGATAGCACAAAATGAGAGTATGATTACTAAAAGTGTAAGCTAGTGATAAATCTTCTAAGAACAACATAACCTTAACAAGTTATCTGAGGATACTTGCAAAAAAATTATTTTAAGTCTTCAAATGATTTGAACGATTCTTTACATCGGGTATTGAAAATACTTCAAATCGATCTTCGATTTATAATTTGTGGACATCATAATCAGAATTCCCATTGATTATTAATCTCAGCAATTTAATTTCGTGTACCAGTACGTATCGTAAGACGTTATCTAGAAATAATTAACTTAATTCTTAAAAAGGTTAAATATGTTAGGTAGCCGCTATCAGTTTGTAAGTAAAGCAACTCGAAGACTATTTACATCTGACTTGGCGCCGTATAAGCAATCCTATTTTTACTTACGTATTATAGTACTGTATGCCACTTAAAAATAAACCGTGGTTAATCGTGCCTTAAACAATTTATAATTGTTCTGCAAAGTCAACTATAGATATTGATCCGCCGTTGTCTCGATGTTATTTACCTAATAAAGAATAAAAATCATTCTTTCTGGAATATCCACATAAAAGAAATAAAAAACCTGTGATGTCATTATATTATATTTCAGCCCTTCATTCGCACACTATTATATAGCAAAAGGAATTTTATTGCGAGCGTGACAGCAACAGATATGGCAACAAATCCAATGAAAGCAATTATATTAACTGTTCTATTAATTAAATAAGATCTAAGCGACTAAAACCATTACTAAATATTGGAACAGATCAGAACTAGTGATCAGAAGTTGAGAATTTCGTGATATTAACATGAAAATAGATGAAATACTCTTAAACAAATATATAAATTGCCCCAATCTAGCCACATCCAATTAGTACTAAAATGACACACTTATTTACTGATCTATAAAATGACTCATTTTAAATTGATCTTAAAAAAGAATAATTGTCAAATCAAATATTGACAGGTTTTATTCAGCATTGTCGGCTGGATCCTGATCGTTATTACTATTTCTAATAATAGATGCAATATTCATGATGTTGACAGTTAGGAATTAGATTTATGAGTCTATTATTTGCATAATTGATGAATCGACCAATATTACAGGTCGATCACATTCAAGATGGTAATATAGAATCACTCCACTCTCATAGTTATCCTATTTGGAGATTTTATTAGCATGCGAAAATTCACTCTTGTAAATATAATACAGTATACAACCTCGAGAATCTAGCATCTACATTTCGAGTTTTAATAACAACTTTCATAACGAGAAAATTCCATTCACTATAATAAGAAAACATCATTGATAATTTTAAGGATCTGTATAGTCTGCAATCCCTATAATTAATATATTTGCAATATTTATTTTTTAAAATTAATACGATAAGTCATTATAAAAAACTATAAACGTCTCCACAATATTCAATGTTGCAGCTTCTTGAGAACATGTGCAAATATCCACATCCCTCAATTGGAAAAATCAGTCACTAAAATCGCATACATGAATAACTTACAAAAAGGCAATCGTAGGATTTGGACGTATTGATATCACATGATATTGATTTCAAGTACTGAAAAGCTAATATACATTACTTAATATTTCTCATTTATCGTTTTGATTAAAAGTGTCATTGCTAATGCTTTTAATTAAAATATCTTAATGAATCCCAATAGAGGCAAAACGGGTTAAAATCCAGAAGTGCTATTATTTAAGACGACTTTTCAATTGGTGTTGAATGGAGAAAGAATAAGAATAAATAGCATTTACTATTTGTATTGCCTGTATTAATTTAATCTCTCAATCATGATGCAGCTGAGGGAAGTATTGCATCGACAGATCTGTCATCTGGGACTTCTAGTCGCCATACACAAGCAGATATTAAAGAGTTTAAAATATCGAAAGATTCCAAAATAGCAAATTGTCATCTTAAAAATTCTACAAGATCAATACGTTACGTAAGATAATAGGAGATACAATAATAATAAATCAAAAAATAGATAATGACCGGATCACTATCAATAATACTATTTTTATATTACTACTAAAGAGAATAATGTCCGCTATACTAATAGGGTTTTACCGCTGTACATTTATTAAATATTCTTTTTGTTGGTTACTAAGTAATGCAAATAAGCCAAGTAGATACAACGCCATCAAGTCAATTAAGCTTCATTTTTTGTCTGCTACAGCATAAATTATCAGATATTAAAGGAAAGGAAATTTGCTATTACTCAGGCAATTAATTCTCTCACTTGTTCGATAACTTCTTAAATTAAATCAATTTATATGAAATTTTTTTAATGTATAATATTCCGATGAGATAGTCCGTACTAATTCACTAATAACTTCAAAAAAAGGCTAAATAATTTAATCTTAGATCAACGACAACGTATGTGCTATCTCTATCAAGAGTAATCAGAAAGTTACTTGGTTTACCGTAATTCTTAATAAAATTGTGTATACTATCACATCTGCAATTTATAAGAAATACTAGTAAGATGATAGCTAAAAGAGACATTATTAACTATTTTATCTTGTATTCTATTTTTAATGTGGTATCAGTTAATACAATTTCTTTAAGCACATTGAAGCCACATCCTGACGAGGTTACTGAATTACCTGGCCTTACCGCGACGCTCAATTTCAAGCACTACTCAGGTTACTTAAATGGTCTGCCAAATCATCGGTTGCATTATTGGTTTTTTGAATCGGCTAATAATCCGGCTACCGATCCATTATTACTATGGCTGAATGGTGGTCCAGGCTGTAGTTCGCTAGATGGATTATTCGCTGAGCATGGCCCATTTTTCGTTAAACCTGATCTTTCGCTGGGTCTACGTCAAAAATCATGGAATCATTTCGCTAACATTATTTACCTAGAATCGCCGGTAGGTGTTGGCTTCTCATATAGTCGAAATGATAATATTTCAGAATCATTGAATGATAACGTAGTAGCCAACGAAAATTATGCAGCTATCAAGTCATTTTTTAATAAATTTCCTAGTTATCGTCGGCATCCTTTCTACATTGCAGGTGAAAGCTACGCAGGAGTTTATTTGCCAACATTAGCTTTACGCTTGAAGAATGATTTGTCAATCAATTTGAAAGGTTTAGTTATTGGCAATGGTCTCCATGATATGAATTCGAACTTCAATTCCATTTTGTACTATGCACGTTATCATGGACTATTGGATCATACTCTATGGTTGCAATTACAACGAACCTGCTGTCAGAATGGTCAAATAGCGGATAATCAATGCCATTTCTTTCAGTCACATCAAAGCGATTGCTTGAAATATACAAAACGAGCTTACAATATCATTTTTACACAAGGCCTGAATATGTACGATGTCTCTCGCGACTGTCAAAATTCAAGCTCGATGAACATTCGACAACATGCCAATATTTTGACTCTTGCTCGAAAGCAAATTAGTTATGCTGTACCACCGTGTATGGATAATAGTTTAATTGCGGCCTATTTAAATCTGGCGCGTGTACAGAAGGCAATCCATACTCCAATTGGGCAAGCTATCCAATGGACTGTGTGTAATTTAACAATAAGAACCAATTATGATTCTATTTACCCATCTCCAATCCTGTTGTATAAGCAGTTGTTACCTAAATATAAGGTACTTATTTATAATGGTGATGAAGATATGATATGTAATTTTCTCGGAGCTCAGTGGGCAATTCAACTTTTAAACATGCCCTTATCCGGAGAATATCAGCCGTGGCGAATTCGAAAAGAGAATGGACTACAAATAGCAGGTTTTACTGCTCAATATGATAGGAATTTATACTTTGTGACTGTTAAAGGAGCCGGCCATATGGTACCAGAATCGCAACCTCATGCGGCTTACATAATGATGAAAAATTATCTGGATGGAAAAAACCCTAAGGATTGGCACTAATTATTCTATAGTACAGGGATATCCCTTTATCCTCTACTACATCCTTGCTATAGCTATTTATACATTGCGTATATTCTCAGCAGGCTTTCAACAGCTTCTCTTATTACCATTTGTAAAATCGTTTTTAGCACTGAAATAGAAATATTAGCCTGACACTGATGTTAACGATTTACATTACTAAAACAAAAGTGATCTTTAACATTAAATTTTTTTCGGATTACAACTGTTTTGATTTAGTGATGGATATACAGTAAATGAATGCTGTACATATTAGACCAATTATATCTATGGGGTATTATAATTACAGATGAACCAATAAAATTAATAGTTATATCAAGTGTTTAATTATTTTACGCTGGCCGTTAATATGGTAGCATGATTATAATATTGAAAGTTAATAAACTTTGATCAACAAAATTAAGAATCATATCTTGACAAGATTAAATCGATTATCAAGCATATCTTAACAAAAAGAGATTGAAAAGCAATCATATATGAAGACTACTATTGGAATTCTAGTCTGCATTGGCCATAGACATTGTAATGATAACCAATGTATGATATTTGACAGTTTAATGAATAGACATTATCATATTTTATAGAATCAAGAGGATGATAGAATACTTTACTTTAAGACCAGCATGAAATTAAACAGGACTATCCTAAGGGCTTACTACCTGCAAAAGATATAACTCAAAATCCATGCGTCCGGCGTAGTCTCGTGCAAATTATATAATTATTGCAGCCAACAACTTTTTTATTTCTATTTTTAATCGCAGTTGCTATCAGTATCAAGATATTCTTCAAGCAAATCGCGACTGTTGCTACGAATAAAAGGCTCGTTGTCGCCTCCTTCTGCTCTCTCCTAACCTTCGTAACTCGACGAGCTGGTAGGCTGCCGATATATTACCTACCTACGAGGCAGTATCAGTCATTGGCAAAAATTTCACCAAGTGTTTAATCAGAACATAGGATTTTACGCCTTTATTAGCTGCCAATATCGTATGCCTATACCGAGTCTACCGCTCTGAATAAGACATCAGCATCGAAAGTAGTAATTTATACATTAATTAATTATGTATCCAATTCTTCATCATGGAAAGTCTATTATTATAATTATTGCCATGATACAGTTTATAGCATAGTATATTCGAAATAAATAAAACAACTCTATGTACACTGTTTATACAGAGAGATAAGTAGAACTGTTCATGAATAATAATGATAATGGTAATCATTATTTTTCATTCATTTCTGATTCTGAATTTAGAATGAATGAACTATACTGTACCCGCGTTTGCCCAAGGTTCCATGGCTTTGCTGACACTGTATGGATGTGTAGTGCCGCATCAATTTTAAGATTCCTTCAGCTGAACTAGCTGAGTAATACTCTAGTTATAAATTACTGTGAGATTAGATAGTGTTTTGCTAATTCTAGCGAATTGATCAAATATAAGTGAAGTGAAGTAAGAGAGACCTTAAAGGATGATAGGGCATATTTTGCGTCACTATAGTCTATTTCATCTATAATTTTATACAGTTCCGTTTGATAGTTTCGCAAGCCCAAAGCGTTGCAGATTTTCATTGACTATGCAGGGGTAAACTGACCAAACTTAGGCACCACCCAGTACCGTATTATGTAGTTGAGCGAGTACTTGAGCACTCTACTTGAGCGTCTAGCATGAGTATTCAACAGTGTCCAATGTCCATCCGCCCACCACTGTCGATAGCATGGATCCGATACAGACATTTTTATTCTGTAAATAAAGGTCCGGTCCGGACTAGATCAGACCAGACCATGAAGATCACAGTACACTGTACTGTACTGTACTGTAGACTACTAAAAGAAGACCATCATGGACTCAGTCTTTTTTAAGTAGTCCTTAGTCCGCACTGAGTACAGTACAGTAGATACAGTACAATTAGATACAAGTGTACTGTACAGTACAGTACAGTACAGTATATACTGTACTGTACACTGTACTGTAGATTACTAAAAAAGATCGTACAGTGTGTACAGTACAGTAGTCCTTCTTTTCGTACTGTACACTGTACAGTACACTACGAAAAGAAAACCGTAGTCCGTACTGAGTACTGTACAGTACTACAGTACGGTCTTCTTTAGTGGTCTACAGTGTACAGTACTGTACACTGCACAGTACAGTATCTAAGGATGTTCATGGTCTAGTCTGACCTGGTCCAGACCCTTTTCTATAAAATAAAAATATCTGTATGCAAATCATTCCGACCTGCTACAACGTGCATCACAGCAACTACCAGCTATTCTATCGACCGTTGCATCTACTGTACAGTATGTTACACCATCTGGAGTGTTTGGTATCGTATCGTACTGTACAGTATATCGTGCGCAGGTTCTATTCACTCATTTTGATGTACTGTACAGTATACTTAATCCAGCAAGCGAGTCAATTCAGTATCGCGGATCTCGAGTTTGCGGTGCAATACTGTACTGTACACTGTACAGTACAGTACAGTGTATTGCATCTAC
>NW_002060952.1:1106451-1144231 GCF_000150275.1 Trichoplax adhaerens | reverse complement strand
ATACGGTATGTACTGTACAGTACACAGTATACTGTACAGTACTGTACAGTACTGTAGTACAGTACATTCTGTATATTGTACACTGTACACTGTAGACTACTAGATAAACACTGTAAAGGAAGACCCTAGTCCGTACCGTACCATGTACTGTAGATGCAATACAGTACACTGTACTGTATTGCACCTCAAACTCGAGATCGGCGATACTGTATTGAGTTCACATCAACATGAGTGAACAGAGCCTGCGCACGATGTACGATACGATACCACACACTCCAGATCGTGCAACATACTGGAGACGTTAGGAAGACAACTGACCCATCAGTCATCAGACCTGCTGCAGTCGTTGCCAATCGTCAAGGCGCCATCATGAAGCGTAGTGAGGATTTCACTGAATTGGAAGAAGTAAAAGTACTCAGTAAAAGAAAAAAAGGTACTGATAGCAATCCATTTCAATATACACCTTATGAAGTTGTCTTTCATTGATTGAATATGTTTGTCCTTGATTTGGCAAATATCAGTGGATAACGATGAACGAAGTCGAAATTGTCCCTACTTGGATACAATCAATCGGTGAGTAAATCATTCAATGTCAAGGTGATGAAATGCTTCAAGTCTTGTATCTGTCTCAGTTATTGACAACTTGCGATGATAGTCAATATTGGCCAATATCTGGCTACAGATGATAATCCCAGGATGAAGTAGAAAGAAATAGCTCAGATAGCGTAATGCAGTTGAACAGCACAATCAGCACATCGATATTCTTTTCGTTCTTATCCTGTATTGTGCTGTAGCAATCGTTAGGCATGATTGATTTACTTTACCTTGCCTACAAGATAGGATTGGACATCATTTGAGTAGCAAGCAGAATTGCAATCGATTGAATAACTCAACAGCAAAGAATTACCAATATGAAATAAAGTACAGTATAGGATGTATAGTATTGGTCGACCTTTTGAACAGTAACTCTACTTCTCCATGAGTATTTCTACCTGATCAAGCCTTAATAATTTGAATACAGTAATTTTGATCCAGAACATGTCCAAATAATGTAAACAAAGACTTACTAGAAGGTTTGATTTTAGCATGCTCGTGATGTTAATAAAATAATTGGATAAGATACTATGCGATTAAATGCTAGGATAGTCTACTCGTACTGTAGGATGCTTGTAAGTCGTGTTCTCTTTAGGTCCATTTCGGGCCTTTCTTATCGAAGCTAGCAAGGTAGAATACTAGCAGCTTCGACACCCTAAAATGAGAGAGGTATTGAGAGACCTGAGTTTGGTCGATAAAGAGGAATGCTTTGGGCTTGTGCTGTCGTGATCAAATACAGCTAGACAAGAGTTGACACTGACTGCAGCTTGAGGATCATTCAGTAAAAGAGAGACGCTGACTACAGCTTGATGCATTAAATAATAAGATGACAGTAGTGCTCTGCACTTGTGCCGTCGTAATTCGATACAGCCATACAAAGAGCTCCACTGGTCATGACTTAGAACTACTGTACACTTGTAAAAGAGACTCCAACCACAGTATCTACACTCATTCTGCCATTTTATAGTGGCTAGTTTTGATATCAACTGGTCGATGATTCTAAATGGATATTCCACGCGCCTAGTTTGGTAGTATTACAATCGTATCTGTCTGCAATTCCTATTTGAATCATTTTTATCTACCCTGTGCTATCTTGATTTATCTATTGCGCTTATAATTCTTACTCAACCAATTTGATCTTTGCAGGTCGGTATTAGATTTCGATTTTGAAAAGCTTTGCTCTATTTCATTGTCCAATCAGAATGTCTATGCTTGCCTTGTTTGTGGAAAGTATTTTCAAGGTATCATTCAAAACAAACTCTGACATGCATTTCAATATCGAAAGCATTGCATAAGCTGAGTCGTCTGATGATTTACATCAACTGATTACAGCACAGTACAGCATTTTTTAAAAGTAGACGATTTGACAATAAACTGTTTCCAGCATGGGTATCAGTGCCTAAGACATACGTCTACTATCGAACCCGTAGAATAGGAATAGGTGTTGAATGACTTTTTGCTAGTGTAAACAGTCTAACTCTAGGTATACGCGTATATTATTTATTGCAATATAGGTCGAGGAAGTCACTCACATGCTTATACTCACAGCGTCCAATGCTTCCACCATGTCTTTATTAATCTACACTCCTTGAAGGTTTGTCGAAAAAACTTCTCTATAATATATCGACAAATCAATTTGATTCAGTTATTCGGTGACTTGTTAATTATGGAATTGATGTTTCTATTCTATATCTGATATAGCTAAAAAACGACTAACTTGAGTAATTTAACGTTTAGTTTTATTGCCTACCGGATGATTATGAAATTATTGATTCTTCATTGGACGACATTAAGGTAAAGAGTGTTACTCTATCTTAACCTAATTTTACCTATAATCAATTGGAATTGATTCAGTTACACTGTATACCATTGATCTCGACTAAACATAGAAATTTAATCAGGTAGACGCGTACTTTTAGTCAGACTTCAAGTAATATCCTATTTTTCCCATACTACAGTACGTATTAGATCCGACATTTAGTAACGAACAAATTGAAGTTATCGACAAAATTGCCAAATTATCCAGAACTTTAGAAGGAAAAACTTACCTTCCAGGTATTTACATAGAGTAGACGTACCGAATCAATAATATCAAATCAACATGACTAAGCTGCATTCTCTTACCTGAAATTGAAAAATTGTTTTAAAATATTGCAATGCTACAATGTTTATGCATTATAAATAGGTATGGTTGGACTAAATAACATCAAAGCTAACGATTATTGCAATGTTATCTTACAAGTAAGTTTTGGTGATTGTTATTGCCAGTGACCCCAAATTTCTTTCTTACCCTGACGCCAGCATTGTCTGTTGTCTTATTCGCCCCTGTGTAGGCTTTGGCACATGTCGTTCCTTTAAGAAATTATTTCCTGCAAGAAAATAATTACAAAAATACTAAGCGGCCACCTGGCGATACATCATTTCGCTTAGTTCAACGTTTCGGTGAACTAATACGCAAAATTTGGAACCCTAGCAACTTTAAAACACATATAAGTCCCCATGAAATGTTACAGGTATGAAGACATTAGATATTTTTTGTAATATTGAATTCTCATTTTGCGTAAAGTAATGTCAATGAAATGACTTGATTACTGATTATCACATTTTTAGGCTGTAGTTTACTGCAGTAAGAAGCAATTTCAGATTACCGAACAAGGTTAGGATATTCTCATCGCCATCAATAGTTTCCTATCTCACCTCTTAAAATTGACTTATATCTTATAGGCGATCCAATTACATTCTTGTCTTGGATGCTTAATCATTTACATATGTCTTTGAATGGAACAAAGAAAATGAGATCTAGTACGTGTTTTGAAAGTTATAGGTCATATTGATTAGTTTGCTTGAAATTGAATCCTCTTTTATTACTCTACAAAGGCATAATATATAAGACTTTTTGCGGTCAAATGCGTATCTATAAGAGAAAAGTAATACCAGAAGAGGTAAGACTATGTTATTGCTAAAAACACGGTTGCCATCCATCTAGGTAACAGTATTGTATTTGTAAACCTCGACTGTACTCGGCCCGATTTAAATGTTGTAGGGAATAATAGTCGTAAAATTTTTTCCCTAAGTCTGTACGTTATTATTATATGCTATCTTTAGACCCCTGAACTTCAAAAATTAGAGTTAATGGAACTAGATGAATATAAAGGTGAAGTCTTAGTGCGAATGTCTTAGCGATTGATTATCACTAAATTTTGCTAAATGTATGACGTCTTTAATCCAAATTGACATTACAGAAACTCAATCTGTAGCACCTTTTCTGTATTTGACATTGGACTTGCCTCCCGCACCATTATATCAGGTTATTACAGCTTTTCTAATTAGACCTTTTTTCGTCATTATGTCATAAGAAAATTTGTTCACGTTAAATATAGGATGAACTGAACGAAAATATTATTCCTCAAGTTCCTTTATCTGTATTACTAGCTAAATTTGATGGGACTTCTGAAAGGGTAACATAACAATCAATTAGCAGCATAAACTATTTTGTAATTTGTAATCCTGCACACTTTATGCAACTAATTTAGGAATACAAAACATATAAAGAGACCTTTATGAAACGATTTGAATTAATCCGATTACCTCGTTATTTGATCTTATATGTAAAAGTAAGTAGCCATCTACTAAAATTAATAGTCTCTAAAGAAGCATTAACTGTATTTGCTACGATTTATTGCAAAAACTGCTTAGAGATTTACAAGAAACAATTTCTTTGTCGAGAAAAATCCGACGATTGTTAATTTTCCGATCGTGTAAGATACTTGACTTAAATATAAGTAAAATTGTAGTCGTCGTCATATTTAATTATGCCGAGACTGCTTGCTGTACATCTTATCGTTTAATTATGTATTTAAAGCGAACTAGATATGGCTGAATATTTGTCATCGGATCCAGCTGTACAAGATGCTCATCCTGTAACCACGTACAATTTAGTCGCTAATATCATTCATGATGGCCAACCAGGTATTATTGCTTACCGGCAACGCTTCCATACATCGTACATTGTTCACGTAAGCTAAAAGATAGTATTTCGTTATTACAGGAGCTGGAAAAGGAATTTATCGGGTTCATTTGCGTCATAGGGTAATTGCTAGACATCGTATATTCAGACCATACGCTAGCAGCTTACCACCTTTTAGTTAGCATTATTTGTATATCTAATTAATTAAAATTCTCGATAGGGTTCGAAACAGTGGTACCAAGTACAAGATTTACATGTAGAAGATATTTTGCCCCAAATTATAACACTTTCCGAGGCCTATATACAGGTAAACTTCACCAATTAAAATAGCATCAAATAGGAGTCAAAATCGTAATCGATATTGAACCAAAATAAAGTTCTGCACTATTAATTCTCTATCATCTAACTTACCTAATGGTCTAATTCCCTTCTTCAGATATACGAGCTGGGTTCTAGCTAAGAAGACATGGGCTCTTTTTAACACCAGTGATAATTGAATTCAAATTTCACTGCAAAAATAGCGTAGTTTTGAACGTTCTTAGCTGGTTGTGATTTAGTTGAATCACTATTGAAGTTTAAAGTGCTAAACCGTTCTTTTTCATTACCTTCGTATTATGTATATTTTTATCACTCCTTGTATTTACCTATGCGCTGTTATGTTAGGCGCAAAATTTTGACTTATAAATTTAACTGTAACATAATCGTGTTCCCTACTTTCATCAAGCCCGATAAAGTTGCAAGGGCAGTTAATGGATTAGAGCAAAGAAGAATAAAAATTCTCTTGATAATAATATACGATACATGTAATAAATAGCGAGGAATGTATCGAGCGTTCGACTTTATAGGCACCGTTTTAAATAGCGGTCCATTAACAATTGTTGGCTATTTTAGAATTTTACTATCTTCATTACTTGCAATACACAAAGAGAAAAATTTTAGAATTCACTTAGCTTTATAAGTAGAGCATTCAAGTATAGCTAGTGTAATTAATTAAATGTGCACGCAATCTGAAATAAAGTATTCAAGAATGATCTTTTCTTAAGGACAGCAACTAAAAGGGTTCTAGTATTTATAATTAGACGTCATTTATTTATTTATACTGGATATAGTTCCGTCATATATTTACAATAATATATCTTACATAGACCATAGCGATAATTGTAATTACAGTTAATACCAAAAGCTTAATTTCCTTAAAATAAAATAGTGTCTTAATTGTACAATTTGGCAAATGAGTACAGTATATACGTAGAATCTCCAGCATTTACATTCATCACTCTTATACAGTACATTTTTCCTACAAAAAGTTACACACTCAGCGCTAATCTATGCATAATATACTATTTTTCAATACATTCCATAATTGAGTAAACCTTAACGAACGTGCTTTAAACATTCATCAGTACCTTACAATCTAACCTAATTCATAACTCAATAAATGACATGAATTATGGTGTACAATCATTCGTCAATAAATTCACCTTCTCAAATGGAGAAGCCCAGCAAAATAATAACTATTTAGAAGAAAGGTACTGTCTCCTGCTCTAATATTGTTAATAGTGAGGACAACATAAGAGAGTATCGATTTAATCAATGAGCAAATTCTCGTATACGTATAACGCGATTGATAGATCGTCGTATGGAAATGCGATTATGTATTAATCTACGAGTGTTTTTACTGAATATCTTGTTTAAACGTGCCTTAAATTTATTATTATGAGCAAGGAATACAAATGGATTGCTGATACTGCTAATATAAGTAAAGAAAATTGTACTATAAAACACTAAAGGAGAAACTTGCACGTTAAATAGAATAGTAGCTAAACAGATTGTACAGTAGGGGAAATAAGAAATGATATATACAACGACAATAATACCAAATATTTTAGTGATTTTTCTTTCCTTTTTGACTGCGTTTGAATTGCCAGGGTTGATTTGTTGATGTTTAGTAGCTGTAACACCTTTCCTACCCGCTTTATAGGATGGTGGTGGATTAACAGTTAAATATTGGCCATTGGTAGAAGCGATGCTAATAGTAGGTATAGTGTCGTTTGCGCTATGTTCGCTATTTTGGCTTGAAAATACCGTAGAATCTGTTCCAGCAGATGTCCCAGTACCATTAGATGATTCATTTTTCGCATGGCCTTTAAGACGCTTCGATGTTTGGCGAAGACGCAAGCCAATAGCAATATAACAAGCAGCCATAATGGTAGTAGGAACCGTCATACCGAACAAAATGAGAAAGAGAGAGTAGCTCGAATGATGTTCTTCGTCTCCTCCTAGAGGTATCAGTTCTAATGTGCAAGAACTAGTTAAATTATCGTATACGAAACTACCCCAAACACCAACAACAGGCGGAACGATAAAAACAGAAGGTAACAGCCAATTGATTATTAACGCCAATAACGTGGCACTAACAGTCAAATATTTCTTGCTAATCCTAGGATAGAGAACAGTAACGTAGCGATAAATAGCAATGGACGCCATAACTAACATATTGACCAGCGTTAAATAGAGTAGTATCCCAAAAATTAATCGGCATGTAAAGGTACCATTTTGATATACTGAAGAGCGTTGATTGATTTTATCCGTAACCCGTAAAACGCCAGTTGCACTATAGAAAAATATATAAAATTGAATTAATTCCAGTAAATGTAAGAGGTATATTAGAATAAAAGAGAAATCCTCTATCATTTATTTGTATAATCTGTTATCAATATGAAGATTTAAATGCAAAAAAAGATAAACAGAGGCCATACGAGAAGGAATTTAGAAAGTAACTTTTAACTTACTATAATCGATATGAAAGGTATGATGGAGAAAGCATGAAAACTATACAGCATACTGCCATTAATATTGTTAATTAAGTTTTCGTTATTAATAATAAAAATCATCATGAATAATTTACTTTGGCCCTAGCGCAGGGGCTTATTAATATAATGACACTACACTTGATAATCCATCGGTAAAGGTACAAGGTATTTTTTCATTCGTCGTAGGTGTCATGGCTGGTTTCAAATTGAAGAAATTTACAACTATTCTAATCATGATTGCCCATGCTATAGCAACAAGACATTTTACCATAAATACATTAAGCTGTCTTATAATGCCTACTTATACTCATTATTAAGATTTTCTGCAGTATTTAAAGCTAAGACTAGTTAATGAAATGTAAATAATTGGCAAAACATTACATAGACCCAATAATAGGGAGTCAACGACACCGTATCAAAGGTATTTAAGGCCATCATAAGAAAGATCATTATAAGGTAATAACAATTGAAAATTATTTAGTTTCAAAAGCAGAATATAATATAGGAAACAATGGGAACACTAAAATCGTTTATTCTTAAATGTCACTGAAGTATGATAATTTAAAATATCTGGTATATCATTCAATTAAAGGTTATAATGACTGGATTTAATGATCAAGAATACATTGGAATGAATTTTACCTTAAGGTCATGAAGGCAAAATCCGATATAGACAAACTTAAGATTTGCATGTCGTAAACGATAACTTTCTTTCTCAACTTATTAATCATGTAGAAAATCAGGACACCATTAGCGACAAGTCCACAGACCAGCATGATCGCTACGATAAATGTAGAGGCTTTAGCCATACTGTCTATCTGAGTTTGAGTAGGTAGCAACGACATATTTCCAATCGAGATTTGGAATACTTTGAGCCAACACGAAATTGAAGAAGAGAAACTATTCCGGTAAAAATGATTAGTAAATTATATTAAATTTTATAATAGTTTATTATTTCTATTAAAGGAAAATGCTATCATCTTATTTATCTCCAAACATTAATAGATGTGATTGCTGTGCTGACATTTAATTAAAAGATTAAATCGGATTAAATTAGTAATAAGCTATCTATTGCTCTCTCTTACCAATTGAAAGTTAATTAGTGCACTTAATTTATAATTTAAGCCGCCAGATACTTTGCTAGCTATCTAATATGACAAATGGAAATAAGTTAATCAAAAAATGCAATGAATAAATAGTAAATACTAATGCAAAGTCATAATGATAATAACGATTTTGGATGCGATATAAACCTACTTTGGGTAAAATGAACAAATTCGCAACGTGCTAGACCAAGACGAATTTGAAAAAAATTGCTGGAAAAAACAGCTGGAATGTATACAGAATTTCTGATAGGATATATAATAAGATTGACTTTCTAGCTGGTGACTTTCACTAATGTTGCAAATAATATGATCACTTTATCACTTGCAAGACGTATTTAACGGTTTTAGTTATAATGAGGACATGTAAAATGTAGAAGAATGAAAAGTAAAGTTTATTATGCTGTGATGACGATAGGTGGATTATTGTTTTATGGACTTTAAGTCTTTTATTATTGATTATAGCCAACGATTTTAACAATGGTTTTGTCTAATCCTTTCTGCATCAAATCTTGAATATCTGTAGAAAAATGCAATTACTGTGTGCTCCTTGTTTAATTTCATCCTATAGCAGATGTGCTATGATAATTGCAGTTTTTTTTGAAGCATTTACAAGGTAGGTATTGATACTTTGAATGTTATTGCCGTATGTTATGACAACCCCATTTCAACTACAGGCAGACATATTTACTCATCTTTTCTATCCTCCCGTTGTCTTATTAAGTGTAGCGATCATTCAACTTGGACTACGTAATTCGATAGGATAATAATCACAACATATGAAGAGAACATTGTGGTAGGTAAGCAATTATAATCTATATCATAATAGCACATTCATCCAAGTACTTTGGGGTTTTGATCCTGCTTAATTAGATCCTATATCAACCGTATTTATAAAATAGATGAATATTTTCCTTTACGTACTTATTTTTATTATAAAATTCATTGAATTGAAATTTCTATCGATAATAATTCGTATTCTCCATTATGTTTTCGCTAGAATCAGTCTTACCTAATTGAGAATCAACAGTAGACGTTATTAATCTATTCTATCAATGCTCTAGTGTATGAACATGATTAAAGATTTTACAGGAGATTTTAATTTGATTTTCATAAAGGGAATTTAATCCTTTGCTATTTCGATCTTACATAAAATTAATTGAATTTCGATCATTTCTTTACCTTGTCACAATTTTTCTAAATTATTTTCAATTCATCCACTTGTTTATCGGAAATAACTATGAAGGGTAAAATATTAATTTTCTTATTTATTCAAGACAAAGCTGATAAAGCTTTTCATGACAATAACGGTCATTAAGTCACAACTTTGCTTAAGGCCACAATATGTTCTGAATAGGCGTAGCCCAATGTATTATTTCCATCCGGTTATAACAACAGTAAGTTGCTGTCAATGAAATCATGAATATCAGTTAATTAAAACCTCAATGGAATCAGAGGTATCAGTAATCGTAATTCTGTAGCTTAGGCTTCTATCTAAACAGTATAATCTGTAATCAGGAATCATTGCTAGAACAGCAAGCTAATTCTAAATTACAGATACCTAAATCATTCAGAATACAAAGCATAAGAAACTTTGCAAAGTTATAACCCTACGATATAGTTCCGATATATCAACAAGAAAGGTGTTCATGTTTTGCGAATTGATGATAACAATTGTATTGTCTTTTAGACGGGTAGGTCGTTTCTGAGAAGAATCAAAATACACTCAAGTGGAACAATTCTTTCTCTGAGTTGAAAATTCGTATTATTGAACTTGTCTATCGCTTTGTCATCTTAGTAATGTACTTAAGTAACTCAAGTACATTCATGGAAAGGATACAACTATGATTCTCTTATTACCTAAAGTAGCTGCAACTATGTTTTCAAAATAGCTTGTTATGTCTAGAAATTATCAAGGTCTTTGATTTAAAATACAACCCTAACCCTAGCCCTTACAACTATTTCAGGTATTAAATAAACATCTCATTTCTTTCGTCATTAAGAATTCTTTTGCCTTTAAAACAATATTGAATGCAATATAATATAAATCAATAGATTCTATTATAGAAAGAAGTAAATGATGATCAATTAGCTTATCTTTAGTGAATCAATTAACAGTGTCTTAATGAGATTTTCCAGTCATGTTACAATAAATGAATCCAACTACTCATGTATGTCTATAGGTCCATGCTAATCAGTGATCACATGTAATCATAAATGAGCTTTAGTTGGCATCAGATTATCAATAACAATTAATTAAATAGAAATCATGTAGTCTATATCCGCTAAAAATGATTAGATGAAAACGGGATATATATCCAAGAATTAATAAGATTGAATACTGTCTCGATCTAATTGATCTTAAAGTTTCATATTCATTAATAATAACTATCGTATGAAAAATAAGATTGTTTTTAAGAGTTAAATAGTCTTGAATTAATGTCTCTGTCAAAGAGATCATTCTTATAGCATAATGGTATTCTAGTAATTTCAATTCATCCTATAGTTTCATATTCATTAATATTTACTAGCGTATGAAAGATGAAATTAATTTCAGAGTTTCAATAAGCTTTAATTATGCCTCAATCGCGTACAGTTTCATATCCATTAATAATAACTATCACATAAAAGATAAGATCATTTTTAATAGTTAAATAGGCTTGAACTATGTCTCAATCAAAAAAATTAATCTTATCGCGTAATAGTATTCCGCTAATTTCAGTTTATCTTAAAGTTTCATATTCATTAGTAATAACTGTCACATGAAAGATGAGATCAATTTTAAGGATTAAGGAAGCTTGAAATATGTCTTAATAGAGCACAATTTCATATTCGATATCAATAACTATCATACGAAAAATAGAAGATTGTCTAATGTTAGATAGGCTTGAACTACGTCTCAATCAAGAGATCAATCTTATCTCACAATAACATTCTGGTAATTTTAATTCATTTGCAGTTTCATATTCATGATTAATGATTATCATATGAAAGATAAGATTACTTTCAAAGGTTGGATAGCCTTGATCTATATCTCAATTAAGTTTGTTTTCATAATCATCAATAACAATAACTATCGCATGAAAGGTGAGATCAATTTCAAAGGTTAAATAAGCTTGAATTATGTCTCAATCAAGTGCAGTTCTATATTCATTAATAATAACTATCACATAAAAGATAAGATCATTTTAAAGATTAGATCGCCTTGAATTATGTCTAAATTAAAGGGATCAATCTCATCGCATAATAACATTCGGGTAATTTCAATCTAATGCTACCACACTGGTCTTGATGATAATAAATTTAAAATTGAGTACATTATATTGTAATTGCAGCTGATTTTATTATATAATTGAATAGAAATTGTAAATATTGCAGGAAGATCATAAGGTAATCATCATATTGTATTAATCATTTTTCTTCATTATTTTCTACATATTTAACACTAATTCAATCTACATGAGGATCACATGTTTAGGAAAACATTCATGCCATAGAATCACCACCTGCCAACTTAACCTATTATCCATTATGAGAATCTCACCGAAAACATCCATTAAGTAATATCATCCCTATATTCTTTCTATCATGTCATGCTAAATATCAGCAACGATACTCGATTTGATAGTTTGATCATATCATCTCGAATTGCATAGATATTTATTACAAACCTTTATTTTGCAGTTAACTCCTACGTACCTCAAGTGAATTGATAGGATGTGGCAGCTGCTATGCTAAACATTGGAATATTTACAAATTGACTGACGATAATTACTTAAATGATTGCTTACTATACAATGAATGCATATATTATAACAAATAGGCGCATATAATGTGACTAATATTTATTCTCGTTTTGATTATAGGTATTAGCATAAGCCGATATCAGAATTCTAAGTCTTGTCATTTATCTTCTAATCCTTAATAACCCTATTTATTATCCTAAGAAGATCCTATCCCTAACCATATTTACTGAAAATTGAAGGTCACAAATTAATTATCACTTCATATTATTAAAAAGACCAAAACTATTCTAATAACTATAATTAACTTGTGGTATTTATCTAATTTACACTGCTACAATTAGCAGATTGTTATAAAAAATGATGACGTAAATCACTCACTCAGAATGCAGTTAGCACCCATCTCATAGGCATCATACTCTCTTCCGTTGATATTATACACAACAATCCCTATCGTAGGAAGGCTGTTGTTTATCATTACTTAATGGAGTACTTTGTAAAGAATATTGTGCTAGACCATGATCAAAGAGGTAATAATGAAAGTAAAAATATTGCATAATAATAATAGCTAAATTAATATCCAGTAATTTTCGACTAATTATGTAAAATTTAGATAATAGTGTAAAGTGAATAAGTGATAGGTTTTAGACGATGTGGATATTATATGCGTACGTTACTAACCACCAACTTACTGATATTGTTCAACTAATAATTTACTATGGAGCTAGTATCTAAAGCTGAAACACATTATAATCATTTGTTAAGCTATTTTATATTGCTTTTAATTTCTACGAAAACAACCAACAGCTAAGCTATGTTACAGTATATTAATTTTACAATATCGTTTTATAGGATGACAGTTCAGGGAATACCAATTATTGAATAACTGCTATACAAATAACCACTAAATTGAAATTAATCTGGTGATATGATGACTTTGACATAAAAGAATAATTATTCATTCATTTTATACAATTTCTATCAGTACGATAGTATTGCAGATGAAGATGAATTTAAACTATGGCAGCATCTATTTAAAGTCGAAAAAATTTTAATTGGTATTTACTAATGCGTATTCTCTTATTTATAAATTAATTTCTGAAACGTACAGTATATTCGAACAATTATATTGATCATTACAAATTGAGACATACAGTTTGTGATTAGTTTCTATGCTGCAGTTCTGATGGGATAGGATAATTGCTAAGGTGTATCAAAATTGCAATCTATACTGTTTTTTTTTTATTTATTTCGGAATGAAAGTTGGATTTATTTCGCTGTATATATCATTTAGAACCGAAAAAGTTCAGTAATCAATGCCAGTAAATACTCCTTTACTTTATTTGTATATTGCATCTTGATATATCGATTAAGTCAATAAATCTCACTTATGCGCGTATTTTCTAACGTTTATAAAATACTCTGATACAGAGCTACCTTTATTGGTCTATCAAAGTAATTGTCTGTACGTAATGTACATAGCTATTACAGCTAATTTCCTGCACATTTTAGTTCTTAATACCATTTATTAATAGCTTCATATCACTCAAAGATTAAGTTACTTGAGATGCTATAAGATTTCAGCATGTGCAAATTTATTATCAGACGAAATTATAGAGCAATAATCAATTGGGAAAATGAACGAAAAATCTTATATAGGCAAATTTACGGCTTTAAAGCGATCTGAACACCATCTAGGAGAAGGGTAAATTCGTTAACAATCGATATTTCTCGACATAGGACCACATACAGTAAAACATTTTCATTATTTTAACTACGGCAATCTTCTATATACAAACATAGCGACTTTGCTTACAGTTACAGAATGAAACTTGACTTATTGGACAATGGATAATTTCTAAGAACATTTGGATATTATCTAGTCAGTAGGATATCGAGTTGCTGTCTAGGGAAGATTGGATGATGTATCAAAATATAATGAGTTAGCAATTACTAAAGCACATCTGAAGATAAATTATCCCTTAACCGCGAATGTATGACAATATTATAGATAGACAGAATCAACTTCTGAATATTTTATAGCTCTAATGGAAGTTAAAGAGTAAAATTGACGGTAATTAACCACCATTGATTGTTATGACAAGAAAAAGATCAGTAGAGTAAGATAGATGTGAAATCATTATCCTGGCTTGGTAGTGCTAGAATCGATATTAAGGAATAAAAGTGACAGATTGTTACCATTCTTAAGATTTACTAAGGGTCTTACTATACAGCATTTTAGCTGATTAATCTAGATACCGTAATGGATCTACTGGGTTTGATTTCTTTACACTATCATTTCATAAAGTGATGATGAAAGTAATAATGCACACAAAGCTAAAAGTCACGCACAAATTTCTTGTTCCTTTAAAGTGCGGTTGTTGTTTCAGCCTTTAGAGTTTTAATGACATCAATGTTCTTTCATAAAAAACAAAGAAGAAGATTTTCCTGGAAAAAGTAAATTGAGCAATAGTTCTCTGTCCTTATTGCAATTCAATCACAGTTTTAAAGACTGAGAAAGCCTCAGCCGATCTAATTGTCTGAAATTTGTTGCAAAAATTGATAAACTTAATGCCAACGCACGATTAGTTCGACACCTCACATAATAATAACAGAATGATCTAGTTTTACTAATGAATATGAAATTGAAATTTAGCAATACTTATTAATTTAATTCCATAAAATTAAACTAGAAATTGAATAAACACTAACTTTACTGTAGGTGCATGTATATAGAAACTGTATACCAGAAAGGGGAGGAATAAAATTTTAAATCAAGGTAAACCTAACGAAGAATGGGTGCTGAGCTCACGTTATGTTTATTCCAAATACGCGGTTAACTCATATTACAAGACCTGATGTTTTGGATATATAAAGAATCTATTCCTTTGTACTACTTGAAAGTTTGAAAAGTTGTTATATTTGTTGCTAAGCCTATATTGGTTAGGATTAGTTCCATCTCATTGAGAATGTGATATCAATAATATTAATTAAACGGTATGCTACCAGTACTTGAAGATTAAAAATCATATAGTATAGATAATTTCAGACGGCTTTATATTCAATTATTTCGTCATAATGTGACCATGACGTCAAAAAGGGGAAATTTTCATGGACATAAAATATTTGAGACATAATTCAATTGTGATCTAAATGAATGAAAGAAAGGTAAATACGTAAAATTATGTTTATGGTTGATATATCCATAGGAAAATAAGTTCAATTTAAAATGAACAATAACAACCGGCAAGATTATGATTTGTTCTGCAATGACGTAGGATATGCCTAGACAGAAGGTATAAATTGGCCAACTATGTTTCATCGTTTATGTACCAATATAGGTTTAAAATAATGGTGATAACGATGCTGATTCCCTCAGTAGTGGGTTGTGTAATTATAGAAGTTTATGATAGTATAAAATGATCTTTAGCACCCATTCAAATGATGTAAAATGATTAAATTCAATTAGGTGACACTTAGAGAAAATTAAATTTGTAGAGAATTATTGTCTTCGCTCACTTACAGTTTAGGTTATCATGCCAATATGATTTCTTACAAGCGTTAAATGTAAATATTGCCTTTAGTTTCATTAAGTTCATTGTGTACTGCTAGCTTGGTGTGTACGAAGCTTATAAGTACCATATGAACTATGCCTGAGTGAATATTGATTCCACATCTGGAGTATAAATTCATTTTAATAGCACCAAGCCAAACACAATAAATCTGTCCAAGCACAAATTTATCCCGAAAGATTATTATGAGATTATTATCAGCTATTTAAGCACCTTCTGAAGAGAAGGTCGCAGTAGAAAAGGCGAGTTCTCCTATGCTAACATAAACTCTGATCATGATAAATGAGTGAGGATCTATTTATGTTTTTTATCGTTTCTTTCAGTCGAACAATTATGTCATACCATTTTTTGACTAGAAATTCGACTCAATGCTGTAATTTATAGCTAATAATTATGTTACTAATTTCCTATATCTTCTCTAATAATTTTATATGCTTTCGCAAAAAGGAATTCTTAACTGCAGTTGATATTAGGCGGTGATTGTAAATGTGCATAAGATTACTAAATCTAAATCGCAATATGATATTACTATATCTTAGAAGATAATTTTACAATTTAAGTTACTAAGGTAATATTTGATCCCAAACCGTTCTTCTCATGAAATAAGCCGTTTCAAAGCTTAGCTGAGGTTAAATTTCATTTTATTTATTGTTGAGATCCAAAACTAATTGATAAATTTTGCTATAACGTGAATAGCTATCAATATGACGGCTGGAAATACTAGAAAAATTTTGAGCAGCTGGTTTTATAACGTATTTAACAATAAATTGATCATTTCTGCCTACCAATCTCTCTGTAGTAGCTCCTAAAGGTCTATGTATTAGCAAATGGTCTACAACTTTTACGGTTTAACATTACGTAGTTATTGGGATTGTATTATATAAAAACTGCTATTTTCTCCTAGTTTATTATAGAAGCTCAGTATTTATCACAATTTTGGTACTAATTCACTTTAGGCCATGTTTATGAAATGGACACGAAATTAAATAGTTTCCAAGGAAAATATATGCAGTCTAGGATTACAAGAAAAGATTGAGAGAAGTTAAGCATAATTTCATGCAGAAATGATATAATAAAAACATAAAGATAATATTTACAATAGATTGGCAATTACTATTTCGTTAACTTTTCTTTCTCTGAGATGATCTTTACTCATGATTTATGAATTATTTTATCTCATATAATACTTACTTTAAAATTTATTTTCACATGAATGCTTCGGTTGTCCTATAAGTAATCACCTAAATGATTACATGTGGGATCTTATTCTCTCGTTAGCTTATACTATACAATCGATCGAAAAACATGTAATCTACCACTTGTTGGCTTTGATAACCTTGAAGTAAAATTCTTCCAAATCAATAGTCTCAGCATATATTATTGATGTTAATCGGTTTACAAAATTATTCTTATTATAAATAATTCATTAAATTATGCCGATCATTATTCATAGACGCTTGAAATCTTAAAGTCAAAGCTACACGTTTTAATGTCTTTTGCCTACGTAATTCACCATTAATCGATCATCCATGACGCTGCTATTACTAGTTCATGGACTGAATAACAATAAAAACATATGGGCAAAATATGACTTAAAGACTGTCTATACCTTATGCAATCAATATATCAATATGGAAATGGATCAATTATTGAATCTATTACATTGTTCCATACAATAGGCAAGAAATGATGTCATTCCATAAGAATGATTTTGCCTATTCTATATGAATATCTTTTTCACCTTGACCCAATCTATTTATAACGTAGGATATATTAAAAACTGCCAGTATTTTACAATAGTAATTTTAGATTAAAGTTGCTTTATAAACGATTCTATAGTCTACATTAGGCAAAAATTTACGACAAGTTTCCACCTGATAGATTTAAAGTATTGCTATTCATTCTACGTGGATAAGTGATAACCATTATGGAGCCTTATAGTTTTGACGAATTTGCAATCTACTTTCAAGTTTGTAAGTATCTAAATGTAAAAAATCGGACCCCAACAGCATGTATTAACTTTAATGGTTAAAAGTGTTATAGCAGCTGATACAAGATGTTTAGGGTTGACTTTTAATGAAATAAATCAAAACGAGGCTCCGATGCTACCATGCTCATTCGGTTCTTTCTATAACTTTAGAACTACAATCATTTTGATGTATTTATGATAAAAAAGTAATATTTAATACAGTTAGTTTTATCGATCAAGGATGATCATATACCTGTAGTACAGTAATTGTGGTTTTGCTTTCTACATAATACAAGTTAACCCCAGTTTTTGAATCAATATTTTTAATTATTATCATTATTCTTTATTACTAGGATAACTAATTAATAACTTCTAGTCCAACAATTTACCTAGAATTCGCATTTTATCCCGAACTAACAATCATCTTATTGATACAGTAGAATCTGCATTAATGCTTCTGAGAAACAAATCCGCCAATTCAAATATGCAACATTAATTCCTGTTTTTTTTTAGACTACAAGAGGTTTTTATATGATCTGGTTATCATTAGTTTGCAGTACTCAAACATTTACGATTGGTCTGAACTATTTACGATTGATATAAACTATTTAAAAGATGAGATTATAGTAAATACACTCGGTACTATGAATAATTTCATTAATTTTCAGATTAGAATCATTCCTTTTCGCTTCATTCACGGTCATTTCTTATTAGTAATTTTAAGTTAAGCCAAGATTTTCGACCTTATCTTTATGCTATCGTTGGTGCTCCTTATTAGCTGATTAAATGATCAATATTATTCATCAAGTCATATAACATTTATGCACTTACTATCTAAGATTAGGGCTTGTGAATGCCTAAGTGATCGCTAATTTGAGATATTTCTTCTAAATTCTATGTAAATATACTGCACTGATTGACACCCATAAAAATTTTTAAAAACTGATCCGAGTTGAATTTAAATTTTTACTTATGGAAGTTAAACGGAGCTTGTATGCTATCATGTTACTTTATTATCTCTAGCAGTTGAGAATTATGATTACTTATGCATTATTAGTGAGGTACGATAACAGTAAATACGATCAGGAAATACTTTAACACATGAATTTTTGATTAAAATCATCCGCATCGACTATGCATAGGATTTCTTATTTCATATAAGAAGCAAGAGGCCTAGTTTTTTAGTAAATGCATTCAAATTATTGGCTTAATCTTACTTATGAAATAAGATAACTAATAACTTCTAATCTTTTAGCTCATATCCATTCATATCCATTGACTAGGCTTCTAACTATCTTATTAATAAGCTAAATTTAAACCGTATTGAATGCAAAGGTACTTATACCACCGATGTATATATATATGATATGGAATCTAAGTGGGATTACCCTAAATTTCACCCTATGAAAGTGAAACAAGCCGCTTTGCTACCGTATAGTTCCTATTAATTTATAATACTTATAACTTGTCAGAACTATCATACTTGGTTGACATTTTTTTATTTTTGCGATATCATTTCGGAAACTAACCTGCTATATAAAGAGTCGAGGGTATCAATGATAGAAATTGTCTCCAAGCCAGAAACAGGCGAATACATGCATAGATTTAAATATCCAATTTTTATATATAAGTAATTGATTCCATGTCATTTATCAATAATCAATTAAGTAATTAAGAATTACATCACTGTCGTGTTCAGCCCACGACAAGGAAACCTGGGTCTTTGAATCTGTACGAATACTAAGGCTACAACAGCCAAATATGCCCCCAACGGGCTAAGTGTAGACTAGACTTAGGCTTTTAAAATAGTTTATTAAACCAAGGTAGTCTTGACATCCAAGACTACTCTAAATACATGCGCACACTATACAGTCAATCGTCAACTCTACAGCTAATGATCACAATCACCTGCATCAACTATAAATTCATTCATTTTAAAGCTATCTAGCTAAAGAGTCAAAGTAGGACTGACTATCGCGGAAGTATAAATATTAAAAGTAGTGATTTAATTAGTAATTGGGGTTTCAATGGCACTACATTTGTGTCAACGATTTTCTGTTTAAACTCCATTTTGTAAAGTATTGCATCGATGTCCTTGCGTGCATGCTTCTTAAATATTTTAAATGTTATAATTTCTATATTTAATTGGGCTATTCTGAACATATTTACGACTAACATCCATAACGTTAATTTATTTATCTTTCAGACTTTATCGTTATTGCCGCGATTATGGGGGTTGGTGTGTTAGGTTAGTCAGGATAAGTTGGGCCTTTAATAAATTTGAAATAATTAATCTGCAAGTAATGCATCGCAGCAATTAAATATTTTTAATATAATTTTCAATTCAAGGTTTACCAGTCACCTTATCCCATTCTGGCTTAGGCCCATTGATTTTTGATGTTTCATTATCATGTATATCACAGGTATAAAATAAGCAACTTAATCCCTACTTTACTACTTAGTGAATGGCACTCGATTTATAAATTACCATGCATAATAATATTTCTGGCACAATATAGCTGTCGTACCAATACCTTCTCTACTCGCATGTTTCGATATTAAAATTTTTTCCACTATTCTAGTACTAGTACGGTAGCCATAGAAACTACACGTAGCTATAGATATCGTATCTTCAAATAAATATCTTACTTAATATAAATTCTATTTTATTTTAAAGATAATTGCCATGCATGCCTTCCTGAATTTATTACAGAAGGCGCAAGTTATTTGTAAAAGAAAAGATTGGCATCAGGTAATTTATCAAGTACCGATTATAAAGATTTCTTATATTATTACTTATTTTACTATTGACAAGCGCTGTCATTACAAATGGCTTTGATACACATATAGTTAGATAAATTAGTTGCAATTAGTTCGGGAAGGTAATGACTACAGTATATAATTAAATACATTGACAGTTGCTAAAGCCGTTACAAGAGATTGCCAGTGATACTGACGAAGAAAAGACTACAGCTTTTGATGAGAAAGAAGGCACACAAGGCGATGAGAATGAAAAGAAGGAAAAGTTGATAAATTCTGGCAGAAAGTTCAGTCATGACAGTGATCCTTCTCAGCCTGTGAACATGGAGGAAATCGATTTAGAACAGCCTCTAACTGATGATGGGAAGAATTTAGAAGAAAATGAAGATAGTTCCGATGAAGAGGTTAACCTATACATGATCTCGAAACTATTTTTGCTGCCAGGTGTTAGAGAAATCTTCGATTTAACGACTATTGCGGTGTTGTAAGTATTTTTCTCGAACACTTCTACAATTGTATTACTTCAGTAGCTCCAAATTGGCTTAATACCGATACTTTTGTAGCTATAATTGCAGGCTACTTAATTAATAAAATATTAAATACATTTATAATGATAATCAATGTTGATAATAACTGGCTAGGTTTTATGCTGTTTCCTTGGCAGTATTTCAACACGTACTTATTTTATATTCAGGACATCGCTTCTGATCAGCTACGTACTCGCTGGTAGCCAAGCTTATGGCCAGCTAATTCAAGCGAAGTAAGCAGATTAAATTTAATAATTTTAATACAAGAGTATAATCTTGATATTAAAGATAGTCACTAGTAACTGATATAATTATCGTTTAAAAATCGTAATTCGATAGAAAATTCATATATCCAGTACGTTATAGCAAAATTCTGCGCTACTATAATTATCACCTAGTAGTCCATGTCTAGTTGGTGATTAATATTTAATACTAATACCTTGGCGTCAAGATGAAGTATTATTTTTTTCCAATTTTGTTCATTTCCCCTAGTTATGTCAATATTATTCCATTTTTTACTTGGTTTTGGGCCGCATTTGTCCTCTTCCTTTGGTTTATGGTCCAACCATTTGTGACTGTCCTAACTTTCGTCAAGTGTATCATGTTACTCGTCACGGTAAGCAACTTTAGAGACATCTTGATAATGCTAAAGATAGATATTGGAAATAATTGGAGGAAGTACTAGTTATTCTCCTGAGCAATTTCTTAAGAATTTAGAATTTCTATTCTACAACGATTAATAGATTAAGCAATATCGGTATTAGATTGCAGCATGAATAGGTGCTTTCTGTAGAATTTAGAATTTATACTCCATAACGGTTAACATGCTAAGCAATGTTGGTATTAGATCGCAGCATGAATAGATACGACGCAAACCTTTGTATATAGCTCCGAAATTATAGTTTATTGAATAGAGCTATCAATAATCCCTTCAATTTCTTAATGGATAGACTAATTTTCTTTCTTGTGCCTCATTTTTACGCAGGTATTTGTAACGTTAGTTGTCGGATCAAAACTGCATATAGTAGCCAATACTAATTGGGATTACGTCGGATCTCCTCTGCTAGTTTCGACGGTGGCCTTTGGTAATTAATTAATAGCATTACTAGATATTGTACTTCATTTTCGACTTGCCAGAATTTTCTTTAATTAACGGAGACAAAAGATATTTAAGAAATTAACTAAATATGATATATCTTCAGCTAATGAATAACCCCATAACGCTGATATTTAGGGTATCCTTAAAATATCAAAAATAATGACATGTTTTATTAGTTTTTATGACGTCATATGTTGGTACTTTTATCATTTTTATCATTTTTGTATTACAGCATTACTTCATCGTTTATTTTGTTTACTCTATAGGAGGAGTCATTAATGTTATGCCAATGATGTATAACAGGATACAAGCCAAGCCTGTTCAAGTATGTTGTAAAAAGTCACCTAAATTAGTTAACTTCTAATTACAATTTAGTTGCTTTCCTTGACGACTTCAAATTCTTATTTCTGCCTGAACTCTACTCTCTATGAGTATAGATACAGCGTTTTATTTTAGCTATCGATGCAGCGTTAATAACTGTGGCTATAGTCGATATTTTATGGTATGAATATCAAGAACACTAACCCAGTACTATCCTTATCTCAACATAAAATCGAAATGAAAATTCTTGTTTAGCTATAATTCCTAGTAATATCAATATATGATTCAACATAATTCGTATACGGCAATTTTCAAATTAATGAATTAACAATCAACGACAATTTTTAGTGTTTAGATGTCTATGGTACATGGCAAGAATATCAATCAATCTTGTTTAAAATGTACATAATCAATTTATATTAATCAGGTCTGATGCTGTTCTTGGAGTGGTACCACAAACTTGCCATCCAAGTCCTGAGCAAGTATCTGCTACTGTTTCTCCATTTGCAACGATCGATGAAGTCCAGCATTTTTGCAATGTTTCTCTTGCAAGGTCTATTATATAACTTTTGAATTACAGTCTAGTATATATGTCCACGAGCTAATTTAGATATATCCTGATTGCTTTACCTGCAAAATTATAAGATTAATACATTAATATCGCACTCTAGATCATATTTACTTATAGCTGTAGATTCAGGATTTAAAAATATTTATTAAATTTTGTTACCATGAAAGTATAATTGGAAATTTGCTTCATCTTTAGAGCAAGACGACACGGAATAATTTCCACTGTGGTCTTAACCAAGGTTAATTTCATGAAGATAATTATATGTTACTACATCATAAGTACCTAACACTGCAACTGGTATTATAGATCTATGAAATGAGAAATATTTCGTAGTTGATAGTGAAATTACTTTCAGCCACAAATATACAAAGTAATTGATGTCATAATGTTATTCTCCTATATGTTACAAGTATTGAATGATTTTCTTTATGATAATTTAGACTTTGCGGCAACATTATCCTCAGTATGACTGGTTGGCTTGGTTAACAGAATCATTTATTTCTATCAGCATTACGGTTTCATATTTAACTATGGGGTCAGCTCTAATTCATCTTGGTAAGCTTAAAAGCTATATTTTAGCTCCAATGGCTCATGCCATAGTTTAATGATTACTTGTTAATTAATTTTATGATTTGATTACTCCATGATATTCTTTTAATTTTTTTTCTTATACTGAGCATCAATATTTTATATACTATGGTACTGATATCTGAAAGCATATTAATGATAGTTTTCTATTCTACACAAATTTGTAAGTAAAACACTATAGTTAGAATATGTCGTGCTTAGCCATCAATGAATTATGTGCGATAGCTGAATATACTTGGCGTACTCATATCTAAATCTCTATTATATTTAGATATTATATACAGAAATCCATTAGGGTTCAACAGTTAAATATGCGTAATTTAGTTATAAGAGAACAATTTTGTTATGGAATGCAAGAAAGTAACATTCACTACGTATGATTTCATGGGCACATCACATAAACTAAAAATTTATATTTTTAATTCAAGGAGACCTGGCTAAAGATTTAACTCTTCGATTAGTGATAGTTTTTGATTGCTGATCTAAAACTAAAAATAAGCCATTGAAAAAGTAAAATGCGATATGGTTCCTAATAATTCCTACCGTTCTAATATCTAACAAACAAAAAAATTAAATTAAAGGCAGTCGACACTAATTACAAACATTTTCAAACTAATTAAGAGTAATTTACTCTTCATGACCCTAAACATAATGTGATTAGATTTACGTTATCGTTTGGTATTTAAATTAAGTTAAAATCTATTAACTTACAATATTATAATGTTTCTTTTATTGTACGGTTAATTCATACTAATGCTATAAACCAACACCTATTAACATAGAAGAATAAAACAACTTAGACGCCATTCTATAAACATTTTAACTGTAAAGTATTGTTTAGTAGCAAAGGATATTCTTAAATCAGAAAAGGCGAAATCATAAAGATCATTTATTTTTAAAAACAGCTGGATTTTAGCAAAACATAATTTTCTATCCAATAACACGGCAAAAATTCTTTCTATTATCTAACGACAAAGTTACGCCAGTAGCGATACAACAAGTTAGTAATTGCAATGTAATTATTACTGTACTGTATCCTTGAAATAACTGAATTCATATCGTATTTATTAAATAGAGATGTAAAGAAGATATCATAAAATAATTAACCTAAACTCCTTTCACATGAATTGAGATTCCTAAAGGATTATTGTCACTTAATTGTAATGCTAGTTTGCTTTTTTGAACCATTTTTTATGCTATGATTTACTCTATTAATTTCATCTATATATCATAAGTTTATTAGTCTTAAGGTATTGTACATCTGAAGTGTGCCAAATATCACACTGCAGTGTGTAACTTGAAACGTTATTGAATTTAATTTATTGGCTAGAATAATAAATTGTACAGCCAACTGATTCCGCCTTTGTACCAAGGCATTTTTTTATTTTTACAACTGTGGTAGGATATTTCTTCATCTCTAATACTGGTAGCTATCAATATGATACCGTATGATGCCGTACTTTAAATAGGAATTGACTAAGCAAGATCTTGTTGTTTTTAAGACGTTAAATCACTGTCTTTCGTTATTATCGTTAGTATTATTTCATTATTAAATAGTGGACTGCAAGAAATATGGTAACGGTTATAGATGTTAATAGAATGAGCAGAAATCGATTGTTTAGTAAAAATTTGTTACGTGATTAGCAATTTTTTCACTGATAGTAGCCGTATGCTGCATTGGATATTGCTAAAGATATTTAAAAAATTCTTACTATAATGGAAAATTAAGTATCTAACTCACTTTTATTGTAATTTTTTAACTTAGTGAACGGATTATTTCATCGAATGTACGAAAAAGTTGACCAATACTTCATTAATCGAGAAAAACAGCAACTTTTAGCTAATCCTAGATTTAGCTTCTTAACCCCTAGGATGTACGTGCTTGAGCACCAAATATTTTCTTACTAATATACCTGTTCCTAAAATTTTGCATATCATCTGCTATACTCGTATTAGTGTTATTCATACAACAACCCAATGTAAGTTAGAAATATGTCTTTGTTATTCAATATCAACAGATTAATTCAGAAGTTGGTAGAAGCAATTGTATTTACAATCGTATTTCTAGTTAGTCTAACAAATCCAGAGGTAAAGGTTTTTGATTAAAAATATTACGTCAATCAAAAAAGTGTTTTAAGATACGTGCGGTATAACTTGGACTATCGTTCTATTTCCCTTTAGGCGTTTATAAAAATTCTTAATTTTTTCTCCTCCTTCTGTTTCAATATCCAAACTGGATTTTTCTTACCTTTAATGATTTATGCGGCTGAACATCATGAAATTTTAAAGTAAGTTTCTTAAATTAAATCTAATATCATACAGAAACATTATATTTAATAAAGTCCTATTGAATATTACCGGTATTAGCATTAACTTTGAATAGTTTTCTTTACTAAATCAGTCTTAATTGCAAACTGCCTAATATTATAAATATTATGTTGGCTAGCAGCTTTCAGTCATAATGTTGAAATTATATTGTTCATAAATTTCAATTCTATAGGACCGTTCATATCCCCTATCCGATGAGTAGAATGACCTATTACCTAACTTATGTCGCTGCATCATTCTACATGTTTTCTTGCATCTTTGATCTAGCTGAAATTCCTCTTGCCGGACTGAAATAATTAGATAGTAATTCTATAGAGAAAAGTAATTTAATAAAGCCAACGTAAATATATATCAGATTTTCATACTACTTTGATTACTATTATATTACTACAGTTATAGAGTCTAGTATAGCAGTTCTTTTATTGATGATATTCATAGATTGCAATCACTTTATTTTGCTTAGACAGAAAATAGAACGATTTTTTGATGGCATATTACATAATATCATCCTTAAATAAAGACACTGAGTGTACTGTAGTAATTTAGGCCATCAATTGTGTTTACAGTAAACTGCATACTTTCGTAATCTGAGTTTTACATGTATGTTACAATTGCGTTACGAAATCGTCACACAAGTACTTTTAATCTCGAATCGGTAGCATTAAGCTATTTCTTCGAATATTTTATCTTACTAAATTTTTTTTATTGTATCCTTCGTCGAGCACATATGAAGATGATATCTTAAATACATTTATATTCATAATTAAGACAAGAAATGTTTTGACAAATTGTATTACATTTTCCGATACATTCAATATCAATCTGAAAATGTGAAAAAATGAATTTATAACGCAAGCTATTAATAAAGAATAAATTCATTTCATGGTATATTAAAATTCATGAAGATTATTTAGATTTCAATTAGTACAACTCACTACTACTATACAATAAAATAAATCCATTTGCTTACTTTATTATAAACAATTATGAATTAAACCAGGATCTAGAACTAGTAATAATTTACTCATGTTACATAAGCCTAATGAAATATCTAGGTATTTATATCAATAATCGTTGAGATTCTCAGTACTTAGAGAAAGTCATTTTTCATAGCACGTAAGAACTGATGAATTTACTGCTTTCATCAATGATTTGTTGAATTATCAATTATCCACGTTTACAATAACAGAATGATTGTATTAATATTAAAGATACCTTTTACAACAATATAATAATCGTTATTGATAGAAATTGTTACCGGTATCTTTCCGTCAATAGAATGCAATATTAGCATTTTACATTGAGCCGTGTAGTAGAGAATTGCTTTGATCATTAACTGCTTTAGAAATAGAAGATGGGTGCGATGATGGTAGACAGCAGGCATTTTGCAGCAAGCCCGTTGATGTACTTGTTGGCATATGCATACCGTACTGAATGCCTCCATGATTTTGATAAACATTCGGATAGACACTCGCCTGTTGTAGCTGTAACGGCAAATTAGGTAAACCAGCATTATTAACATCAGCTGGTGATGGAGTAGAATGCATTGTCTCTCGATTACTTTTAGTATTAGCATTTAAATGTGATCGTAGAAAAGCTTGAGTAGACGGTTTATTTCTTCGATCTTTACCATTTAAATTCCCATTGGGATTGTTATTGTGGTTGCTATTACTAATACTGTTAGCATTATTACTAGCGTTGCCGCCATTGCTAACATTAGATTGCCCGCGATGATAGGATGCCGATGATTCATCATACGATTGATGCAGTCCTTTATTGATTCGAGCCTAAAAAATGACATAGAAACATTTTAAAATATTTTCGAAAATTGTATACTATAAGGTCTTATATGGATACCAAAAAATCGCATTGTTATGGCATAGGATAAGTCTAGTCAAACACAAATTTTTATTGTTGTTGATTGATAATCATCCATGTTCAATACCTGAAGATAGCTGAATATCTGATTGCATCGCTGATCTTGAGGACTTGTCCCTTCAACATCGATAAAATATTGTAATATTTCACGTATACAATCGGAATAACCATTTCTGTAATGTTGATGTAACATCTCGTACTGAACTTCCGGCGAATTATGCAGCATGATGGGTTGATCAGCTATGCATCCAGATTAAATATAAAAGTTAATAAAATTATCGTTACTTTTTATTATTGATCAATTATATTATCAATGATTTTTAGTGTTTTTGTTGCGAATTTCGGCTATTAGTAAGGCCTTAAAGCTACAATGCTATAATTAAGGTACCTGGACTATCTAAGCGAATGCCATAAGCATGTAGAACTCGCAAGTAGTGAACTGTCATTTCTAATATTTCAGCTTTTTCCAATTTTCCTGATGTCTATATATAAAATAGTATTTTGAGCATTACTCATTTAAGATCGAATATTTGAATCAAAATGGTAAAAACTAAAAGTAAATGAACAAGAGAGAGAGTATATTTCCTTTCATCAAACTAATTACTAATATAGAAATAGAAGATTAACAAATAGTAGGTATTAAGGAAAGATAGTAATCTAATGACACTGTGAGATAGAATTTTACTTAATGTACTTAGACTTACTTTACTTGCAAATGCTGGCGGTACTGCTTGACTTAATTCAGCAAGACAATTGTTTATCCTATCTCGTCGGCGTTTTTCAATAATTTTGTGGGATGTTTGAGCTTGTTCCTGGTTCATCACATAAGTAGATATAGAAAAGGAATTGCTAATTTAGGTGATTCTCGTGAGATAATTAATCAATTTCTGTTTCAATGTATGTAGGTACAGTAAATACTTATAAATATCATCGAAATGTTAGAATTTGTCAATATATAGATAGATTGTCAGCTATTACATAAACAAGATTTCTAAGTGAAATCTTAAAGTAGGATGCATGACGAGATTAAATATTTGGAAACATTAAATTATCAATTTTGCATCTGACTTAAGTCTTGATAGGCTAACTATGAAATTGAATAATAGAATCAAATAGCTAAGATTCTCTTATTACATGCCATAAGTAATCATGACTGGTTGGATGAAATACTTTAGCTACTTTACCATTTTATCTCTTCTCTTTGTAGACATGATGATCAATCCTATTCCTTTTAAGCTTGTTAGTAATTTTTCTGCAACGTGCAAGATAGAAAATGTAGAATAGCTATCATCGGCAGGCTTATTTGTAGCCTTCCAGTGATCAAACATTTGTTGCCACAATTTGTCAACATGATTACCGCTTGAATAGCAATAGCAAACTATGCTATTATTATCCATTGATGCGTTAGGTATGTCGCCATCGAACAATAATGGTAAAAACAATGAATTATATGTTATAGGTAACAGATTGAATTATTTTAATATTTACAGCTATTCTTTATAACTAGCATTACTGTACATTGAATATAGCCTACTCATACATTATCATAACGTCCATTTTTTCTTCAATGTAAGCCAAATTAACTTTTTAAATTTAGTAGATCTACATGTTAATGCTTTATATGAAATCATTTTAACACTACGTATGCTTGATATGTTTCCACTACTAAAATCAGTAAGAAGTCTCTAACAATTACTTTCTATACTTTTTTTATCCTTCAATTCACTAAACATGTCGGCATTCATGCGTAAATCATACAATTATGTATTGTGTTATCATTAAATTTATATACAATATTTTAATTACGTCGGTCACAGATAAGATTATCCAAATTTTATCAATACCGTCCGTTAATACGATTTAAGTCATTATAAGTTCTTTCCATACTTTGCTCAATTAGTGAAGATAAACATGTTTCGATCATCATTTATCATTAGTATCGATATGCTATCCATGGTGATGATCATTATTTGGCGATAACGCTTCGTACTCCATGTAAATCATTAACTGTATTGAATACTGCCTTCAAATTCATCATGTTACTACCTGGCTATAATGATCACCCTTCATTTCCATATAATATTTCGTTACGATAACGGGAGATAGAAAAAGTTCTCTTCGAATTAAAAGAGAAATTATCCGTTGCTAAATGTGAGTTGTGTTGGCATTTAGTCGTGTGCACCTGTTGTCGCACGCCCATCTGGTGACTACAATCTTTTAACTGTCTTCGTTGATTATATGGACTTGTATGCTTTCATATTCAATCTAAATATGGGAATTGTTATAATACAACAATCGATATGTATACTGGCACATGCTGTTGGAGTTGTTGAGATTCTGTTTACGTTAGAATAGATATATAAAATAAGCCAAAATTATTTTATGGCAACAGACCAAGATAACAATTATCCAATTCTTCGCGATCTGAACACGTGATAGCAACTAGCCTAGCGATTGGCTTTTGGTCATAACGGAACGGTTAGATCATTATTATTCATGACTTATCTATTATATTATGAAGTATGCACATGTTGCAAGCCTAATTGCTTCATCAAGCACCGTATTTAGCTGCATTTTATAACCGTAGTTTAAAAAGGGAAGTGCAGATCTAATCGATCATTATCTATGCATGTATGTATAGTAATTGTGTACTTTGACCTATGATCGTTTTTGTATTTTCAAATGATAAGGTCTTGTTTTACTTAATTTGATTGCTTCACCGATATCTTTCCTTCTTATTAACGTATATTACTTACTGTCGTTGCGAAGTTATTTTTTCACGTAGCTGCAGCGTCTTTGAAGAACTAGCCTGATTTTTTATAATACTTCATATAGTAACGAAGAAGATGGTATGATATCGTTGATAAAAAAATCATACCAATCTTTTGGGATAATACTGTTTTTCATTGTCAAGATTTTAAAAACTGACTTTACGAAGTTATAGTTTCAAAAATTAAAATGACTTTATGCTAATGTCAGCCTGATTGATACTGTTTTAGCATCACTATTGTATAAATATTTTCATTACGTACAAACGCTACTCTAATACCCTTCTTAGCAATCGATCATATTATCTTGCAATTTACGTCGATTCGGCTTACTGTAAATGTCTTTTTGACCTTCAATAAAATTGTCAACAATTACCGGTATTGTACCGATAGATCTGTTTACCTTCACAAATTATTTATATCACTAAATAGTTGTACTATCTGTAGTAGCAATTCCTGCAATCTATATTTACGTACATGCCTCTTAAGCAGTATCATCAACTCTCACTCTGCATATACTTGTAGAACTTTGAGAGACTTACATCCCTTACCAGAATGCCTATAATTGTATTGTAATGCTAGACCAATGCTCTCCTAGTATTTGAACTTTCACAGTCGAAAATCTATTGCTAACGCATAATCCAAATACAGATATCATTATCGGTAGTTTCAGGTCTTACTGATCATTTCTGTCAGTCATGCAATAACCGGCATACCCCATTGTAACTTAATGATGTAATATTTAAAGCAAATTTAAGCATTCTCAAAATTTTAACGTAGTCGTCCTATCCACAAATACGCAAACATTGATGAAGTTCGCTAGAGATCGCATAATCATAAAGCACTTCAATATTTACGCTCATATGCATGTGTTACCACATTATTCGTCCGACCAGTCCATACATTAATAGGTACTCATACGCATTATTACTAAAACTACTGAAACATACTTAACATTCTCAATTTTAGTTACTATGCACCAATACGAGTATGTTTCAGAGTAACTATAATGTCTTAAAACTGTACACACACAGATCCCACACTTTTTATAAAAGTTATCCATTTAGGCTAACCATTACTTTTCATCTCTAACTTTAAAAAAAGTAACTCAAACGCAACACCGAATACCAATATCTTAACTTTTTCAACCTTCATGTCTTTAATGTGATTAATTTCAACAGCGACCATTTCGAAATAGGGCACAAAATATTTAAGATACGGGGAAGGTGATATAGAATTCAGCATGATAGGAGTTTAATCCTTACAAAACGTAATAATTACGAAAATTCCTAGAGTTCTATACTACTCCATAGCCCATCAAACTGATGAGATACAATTAACAAATATTAATATGTACACGTTAATCCTGTGCTCTTCTGCAACTCAATACTTACTAGGAAGTAGGGTAATATCACATACCAGGAAAACGATAAATAGCCTATACATCATAACTTACAGGATACGTTGTACTACTTGACTTATCTATCTTACTATGTAGTACCTATATTGGTAAAATTTTAAAACTCAATAATGTATCAATTTTTAAGAGTGTCTATCTTAATACCAATGCCATCATGTAGCAGCGATAAGTTGAATTGCCACTAAGATGATTCATTTTAACTTTATAGTCAACGACAGGTAGCCAATTTAATTTCACTTATCATGATGATGATAATAATAGAGTTCAACTTCCATTCGAAGCCACAATTAGAAGAACTTGCAGTTAAAATAATTATAATTGCAGACATGATTACGATGTTCACTACAAATTATCTACGTAACTAGTCATAAAATCCATCCGGGCCAGGGTTAACTTTACTATTTCAACTAGAGTGGTCATATCCAGTAGGAGGAACGAAATTATTTATACAGGTAAGCCCTTCTCATACAAATGCAATCATAACTCTTTTTAAAAGATATCAATGGTATTGAAATTATTCTTTTCTGTACCCAAGATACGAATGCTGTGATGTTGTAAGATCATGGGACTATTGCAATATCAAGTGTAAGAATCAATAACGACCGTAGTTACTGCTGTAAGAAGTGTTGGCTCTCGGCTGCCCCATGTTACTAGAATAACGGTTCCCTGCTGACATATTTACAGCGTCAGGACTGTCCAGGTAACTACCATATCCAGCGCTGGCGTTAGGATACCTTGATGATGGATTCGTACTTCTTTGCAGCTGTTTATTACTTTGACTAGTAACATTAGGTGCGGTACGGGTTACTACCGTACTACTAGAAGCAGACCTCATCTGATCTTGACTGTAGCCAACTGTTGAAACTATGCAATATAAATATGAAAGAAATATTTATCGTTATATGGCTTAATATTACCAGACTTTGGATGTATGGCTTCGATCATCAATAGCGATCTACTATTTGTTTACCAATACGTATACACTTTTTGCTGCTACAATCTCGTCAATATAAACAAATACTTAAGCTACCCGTAATCTACTTCAATAAATAGAGTAATTAATCATAAGAACCTGTCATTTCGGTCGTTCTAGGATTTCTATCATCGCTGTATTGATACCCACCAGCGGGCATCCGATTCCCTATGGATTAAAATATCATGGCAATATTTATGAAACTAATCCCGCTAAAACACTATAACACGTTCGTTAAATATAGTAATAGCCTTGTTGTAGGATATTTAGCAACTTAGGCAACAGTTAACTCTACAGATGTACATATACGCATTTCCCTTAAAAGTTAATTAGCAAAGACTACTGCTAACATGAACTTACAGTCGTAATATAAAAAGGTTTACAAAATTTAACATGCGAATAACCGAGGTTTTACTTAGATTATAATACGCTACCTACCTCCCGTGCCCGATGTATTATGCATACTTAAGCTAATATTCTGCTGCTGAGGATTAACTGTGGGCGTTTGTCGAGTACTAGAATACCCTGATTCATAAGCTTCTTGTGTTGGTCTACTAACAGATTTCGGAATTGCACTATTGTTGACCCTCGTATTTAATCTTTCTTCGCCGTAAGCATGGTAGATTGATCTACTAGGCTCTTCATAATTACTGCCCTTGCTGCCCGGAATCGGATCCTCGTTGTATGGAAATTGCTCTTTTTTACCTATTCTGACTGCGTCTCCGTATCGTTCTTCTTGCATTCGATTTGATTTACTACTTCCTCCGTCTCCATACCACATGTCGTATGTTTCATAATCCTTCCCATAATCCGCTCCCGTATATTCTCTCCCCCTTGTATACGATCTAGACTGTGAATCTTCCCGTGCAGTATCTACCCATTTCGCACCTTTACTATAATTACTATCCCCATGAATGTCTTCATCAAATTCCCTTTCCTGTGGGTAATCATAAGCAGGATAATCCCTTTGATTTTCCCTAGGATGCATATTCCCTTCAGATTCCGGAGTTGTATTTAAAAATAATTCAATGTATCGATGTTCTATAAGAAATATAGTACATAAACACAAATACATCAGCTTGATCTATCGAATATTATTCAAAAATTTCCTTTTACACTGCGTGTCCGCGCAGTCATTCGCCAACTTACTAATCCTGCGTCGATCTTTATTCATTGCTTCCAAAGCATCTTCGTAATTATAAAATTCGACAACAGCCTCTCCCGTTGCTTTACCCCCATCACCATACTCGATATGAATATTTTGCAGAGGGATTTGGTCAAAAAAGTCTACAATTTCGTTTTCTGTCACCTTAAAGGGTAGCCCTCTCATTCGAATTGAGTGAACATTTGGTTCAAAGTCTGGAGGTCTATCTGGCTCAACTATATTCCAATTACTGGATCTAGCATACGGCTCTTCACTGTAAGGGTTGTAGGCTGCATCTCTAAATTCTTCTCTATCCCTGTCATAATTGTACTCTGAATGCGGTCTACCATAACCAGGATGATCGCTCGGTCGATTATCAAGGTAACCTCTGTTGTAGCCACGTCCTTGATTGTATCTATCCTCAGGATGGCCGCGAGTAAACCGATCCCCACGTTTTCTATCGTATGGCCTTGGGCGTGAACTAGCAGCACTACCGATTAGAGGTCTAATCTTTGGTGCACTCATATTATGTATGTCTGATTTTTTCGCTCGAAAAATTTCAATATATCTGTAAAAATTGGAAAGATTATAAATTTGAATCACTAGACAATATGATGCTATCTACTTTATTCGTCCACTCTTCACTATCCTAGTAGAGCACTTACACAGTCATAGGTACAACTAGCTATTATAACTCAAAGTACATAATAATAACATGCCACCGTTCATATTACCTATGGCCAATTGTTTCTTTATCTTTAGACAATGCTCGTTCAGAAACATCAGTATTGGCAAATTCTACATAAGCTTCTCCAGTACTACGCCCATCTCTATCAACGCCAAAAGTAATACCATTGGGGATAATTTCGTAACCTACAAAATTACAATTGCTGTTAATATAAATTAAATGAACTACTTTATGCTACATATACTATATATATATATATATAGTATCGTATTGCAACTACTATAATGTGCATTTCGATTAAAATATCTTAACAAGAATTTAAATCCAAACAATGTCTCATTAGTCGGAGCATCAGCTTAGTAATATGATATGCATTTGTGTCAACAATGTCCCAAGTTAAGTTTATATTGATACTACCCTTTATAGTTATGAAAGAAAAATCTTTCTCTTCTGTATACACTACCTTGCTAATAATAAGCTAAACAATCCAGTGAAGTATGCATCATATCGCACAGTATGCAATCGCAAATTCATAATTCATGTTTATTACTGTAGTTAATTAAACAATTTAACTGATAAGAATTGGACTTTAATAAAGTATCTACTCTATACGATTTCATTATAATAGCACATAGCGGAAGCCAAAGCGCAGTTTGACATGAATTCAGTAGCGTATTAAAGTATTGAATCTACACGATGGTCTAGTCCATAAGCAAACAGATAAATGGCTTAACGATTATAGATTTAGCAGATATAGAATTAGCGGTAAGAAAACACATTATAACTGTAATATTTATTAATTACAGGAGATGACGTATTGTATATTAACACATCATTATTATTCTTAATCGTATCAGAAAGTACGTAAGTAGGACTTTCTATTTTACAGTAAAATTGTAATGATGAGAACTAACAATTACTAAATTAGGGTGCAAGACTAGATTCATTATACGCCGCAGTTGTAAGTATTGCTGGACGATGATAGCAATAGTTACCGTGGTACCTACCAGTGAAAAATTGAGCAATTTCTTCCTTGGAGCACTCGTAAGGCAAACCACGTAGTCGGACAACATTCTCAGAATCTCTACCTGAACGTTGTTTGGTTCGTTTGACGACGTAATCCATTTCACTTCGCTTCGATTTAAATACTTCGACATACCGTTTACCCATATGACATCGGTTACGCTCCAATGCCCTAATTAGTTTCATATTTCATAGTATCAGAGTGATTGAAAGTGAGCAGTAGAAACAACAGTAATACAATATTTGGCAGTTATTGCATGTATAAAGAATCAATCAGCACTGATAGAACATGACGACTCCGAAGACATTTCTTTTACGGCTACATATGCAAGAATAACTTGCGCATACGGTGCAATCACGTTAGAACTTTCTCAATTTTCTCAAACAATTACTTCCATAGTTGTAAAAATACAAGACTGAATGAATGGATATAGGTAAAGTCATACAAAGCTGTAATACTACTGTACTGCGATCGTATTTCATTCGATTATTTTATTCCCATATTACATTACTGTCCATGGTCAAAAGTGGGCAAATGGATGTGTCATTTCACCTATTGAAATCCTCCAATGAGCCAAATTCAATGTATGCCTCGCCACTAGCTCTACCGTCACTTGCGTAAGTGAAATGAATTCCTTGCCTTCCTTCTTTGACGCGACAACCGGTGAAAAATTTTTGAACATCTTCAACTGTTGCTGACCAAGGTAGGCCACGTATCCGTACCACAAATTCTTCAGTATTTGCCATACTATCTGGATCAGAGTGTTTCACAGACTAGCAGCGAAAGGAAATATCAACATTTGTTATTAATGATTGCTAGCACGGATCGTCTTGCACTGTAATGGTAGTATATAGTATTGAAAGAGAGCATTTATTCTTTCCATGTACAGTATAATACTAGCGAAAGCAGTAGGGTCTATTGTAGGTGAATTGATCTTCTTTCATGACTGTCTTAATTTTGCACTTTACATTGATTTGAAAGCTGATGAATGAGGCTGTGTCCTACTTGAGGCTTCTATTACAGTACTGGATATTCTGGTGGTGAACGATTTCACCGCTTGGTATGGAAGTCAGCGTTGTAACTGCTGTATTTGACTGTTTCAAAGTGGTTGAAAGCGGCTATTCGCTCTGCCTTCTACAGTACATGACTAAGAGAATTTGGACACTGCAGACTATTAAGGTTACAGGGAATTTGTGAAACAGCTCGTTCCAGTAAAGAAATTGAGGTGGAAAGGAGCAATCTTGAAACAAAGTTGTTTAGGATAAAGTAGGAAGTTGAACACTCAACAAAATAGAATTTGCTGGCGCTATTTTTTTTTCTCTGTGGAAAAGCCTCCATATAAAGTACTGTAGACTGACAATCAAAGAAATCAATTTGGAAGCGTTACACCGTCTCAATCGTCATTAACGCAACAACAGTCATTGACAAAAGTGATAGCAAGTTGAAACCTTGAATTAGTCAATCGGTTGACTAGCAGGAGGATCATTAATTAACCTATAGCTTGTATTTTCTTACCTCATAAGATTGCTGAACTTTATCAGACATTTCGTATGGCTCTAAGTAAGTTGTACTGGTAACTGTAACCAACGTCAGTGTCGTTTTTCTTCTTTCAGTCCAAATGAAAATTTTCGCAACAATAGCTTTGCCGTTACAATGGATAAGCGATCTACCGTACGGTACGTCGACTGGTACTGTAGTGTAGTGTATGGAACACGCTGCTTGTGGTGTCTTGTAGTGTCCTACTGTACTGTACAAGTATCATTAATTACGGTACCGTCCGTACCGTACATTGTACTGTCAATGCTGGTACAGTGTACTGTACAGTACAGTACAGTATACTGTACAGTACTGTACTGCATTGTACTGTAGAACACTGTGCCGTACTGTACATTGTACTGTACAACCNGGATTTAAATCCACTCTGACATCA